>NC_056664.1:29557730-29782730 GCF_018350195.1 Panthera tigris | reverse complement strand
GAGAAATATCTAGGTTGGAGAGATACATGGAGGAGGTGACACCACATAAATGATGTTTAAAGCCTTCAGCATAGATGAGAGCACCAAGGGGGCGATGACCATAGAAGAGAAAGGAACAGGACCAAATCCTGGACTCCTCAGTGCTAAGCAAGCTGATCAGAGCACACCCAGAGCATACTGCACAGTTATGGTTCTGCGTCATGTAGATCAGGAGGCCCAGACTTTAGTGTGCATAGGAATTTCCTGGTCTTAGAAACATCTAGACAGTCTGGACTAAAGCATGAGATTCTGGGTTTATAACAAGGTTGTTGCTGCTATTGCTGGTCTTCAGATCATACATTGAGCAGCAAGCACATAAAGCAGGATTCTCACATGCCTGTGCATCAGCCTTCCCTGTGGGGCTTATTAAGTAAGTGATTCCTGAGCCCAAGCCCAACACTCTAAGATGGCAGGTCTGGGGAGAGGCCTGAGTATTTTGTAACAAACCCACAAGTAATCCTGGGCTTCCAACAGATAGGTAAACAGTAAAGTCATTGATGAGAGCCTTCATTGTGGGAAGGGGTCTTACATCCACATTTAAATGTTGTTGTTTTTTCTAGGAAGAAAAACACAAGATCTGCTGGGAGATACATATTTTCTCTCCCAAGGGGCACAGCCAGGTGGCAGATTGAGGAAGTGGTTCAACATAAAACCTCTGAGATACTGAGTGTATATCTTAAATGTACCACACAAAAGGAAATGTAACACCATGCAGCTCTTAGTTAATATTATGGTTGTAATCATCTTGCAGTATAGAAATGTATCAATCAAGGGTTTTACCCTTGAGCTTACACAATGGTGTATGTCAATTATACCTCAGTGAAGCTGGAAAAACATGTCTGAAATCATGCTCTCTGAAGCTATTCCCTACATAGATTTCTGACTTTTCATTATATATATATATGTATAGTTACAGAGACTTAGGGATGGGAGAGAGAGAATATGGGGCCTTTTTCTATTTCAAGGAAAGTCACAAAACAGGCAGGAACAGAATCCACAATGGACCCTAGGTGGAGACCCACATACAATGAGGGCCCTGCCACTGGGTATAGATACAACTGTTCACACAACGGAGTCCCCTGACGTAGGACACTGGACCCTGAGGCTACGACTGCAATTGCTGCTGCCCCGTGCAACTGCATGACACCACTATCACCCAAACACCTGTGTCAAATGCATGGAGTGCTGTCCCAGCTTATCTGTCATGTCCTGAGTCAGAGTCTGAATGTCCAATGCAAGACTGTTTGGTAAAGTGGGTTCTCTTCACTGTGGATGGAGCTGGTCTCTCCCCTCCATCAAGACTTTTAAATTGTGGAAATCTTCTATGTGGGAAGACAGGTACAAGTTCTGAGCATGGAAATTGGGGGTCAGGAATGGGAAAGAATGACAAATTTCAACATTTGGAGCAGTGATCTGAGACTAGAACTTGATCTGGTACATTGTAGGTATCGGGTTGGATTGGACGATTGAAATATTTCAATGTTTTCCCTTGATAGTTGTTATGGGGTCCAGCTTTTGTCTACTTCTGTTCTGCTCGCAAATAAGCAGAGTACCATTGTTGGGTGATGAAGTGATTATTCAAAATGTCTTCTCCAGCCTTTGTCTCTTCCTAGGATTAAGTAACCCAAATCTGTAACACTTCAGATGATCCTTACGTATACACTGATACTTTATATTTCATTGTACATGTCCATATTTCTGGGAAGAGCATTCAATATGTTACCAGGTTTTATGTGACACCCCCCACAAAAGTCTAAAATCTCATTCCAGCTTAGACACTGTGCTCCTCTACCTCTGGTCCACAAACAGCTAATCAAACTGTTTTTAGCAGATCCAATGACTTGATATACAGGCTCATTTTTGTCTTGGTGATTACCAGTCTGAGTCAGGATAAGGTTTCACTTTCAATTTCTGTCTCTGTGAGCTGATGCACATTCACAGACGAGCGCTGGCTCACAGAAGACACAGATCACCATTGGTTTAGGTGAACCTGTATTCTACCACCTACTCTGGTGCTGGATAAATAGCAGAAATGAAACAATTGTGAATGGGGATCCTTTTCCATTAACACAGTAGACTAAGTTTTAAGGCTGCCTCTTCCTGTAAAAACAACTAAAAATGTAAAATGCATATATAAAGCACCCAAAAGAAGAATCAACAGAATAATCATTTAGGCCAAAATATAAATATTGGCAATAAGCCAGGGATGATAGTTGTTCCGAACCTTAGGGTATATTTCAAATCTAGAAAATCTTAGCTTACCTTCTCAAGTTCACGAACTTAATAGACAGGAAATAATGCCTGGAGCTTATTCATGTGAGGAGCATTAGAAACATCCCCTCCCTGAAAATATGGGAACCTAAGATTCATAGATTCACATCCTCAGAAAAAGGATCAAATCAAATCGGCTTTATCTTCAAGTACAAGAGTATTCCAAGGAGATTTGTTCTGATCTAACACAAAGTGAGCAAAGAGCTATTTCAAAGAATTTGCAATTATAGACTAATCTTTCTATGATTTGTAAGCCAAATTTGCTTTCTTATCTTGGGCCAAAATACCTTCTAGTCATCAGTTTAGTTAATAATTGTCCTGGATTGATAATGACTCAAAATTTAGTAAAAGAAACAAATTTTTCTAGAGGAATCTACATTTAACTTATGTGTCAAAAAATTTACACAAAGAATTGCACAAAGAAAAAGAGCAACTATGGGGCACCTGGGTGGCTCAGTCGGTTAAGCATCCGACTTCAGCTCAGGTCACGATCTCACGGTCCGTGAGTTCGAGCCCCGCGTCGGGCTCTGGGCTGATGGCTCAGAGCCTGGATCCTGCTTCTGGTTCTGTGTCTCCCTCTCTCTCTGCCCCTCCCCCGTTCATGCTCTGTCTCTCTCTGTCTCAAAAATAAATAAACGTTAAAAAAAATTAAAAAAAAGAAAAAGAGCAACTGATAGCACAAAATGTAAAGTACAAATGGAAAAAAGACAGAGTTAACTTTAGAAAGAATAGGTAGTAAAGAGAAACTCATAAAACTTCAATATTGCAATCATAAGACATAAAATATAACATGACCAATATATGATATAAAATATATGTAATTTGAATAAATATTATATGTATGTGTGACATAAAAAAAAATCACAAAATTGAAAATGTAGAGGGGTGCCTGGGTGGCTCAGTCAGTGAAGCATCCAACTTCTGCTCAATCACGAGCCTGGGGCCCACCACAAGTTTTGTGTCTCCCTCTCTCTCTGCACCTTCCCTGCTCATTCTCTCTCTCTCTCTCTCTCTCTCTCTCTCTCTCTCTCTCAAAAATAAACGTTAAGAGGTTTTTGGGAAGACGGAGGGGTAGGAGGACGCTGGGCTCACCGTGTCCTGCAGATCACTCAGATTCCACCTACACCTGTCTAAATAAGCCAGAAAACCGCTAGAAGACTAGCAGAACGGAGTTTCTGGAGCCAAGCACAGGCGAGAGGCCCACGGAAAAGGGTAAGAAGGGCGGCGAGGCGGTGCGCGCTCCACGGACTGGCGGGAGGGAGCCGGGGTGAAGGGGCGGCCCGCCGCCAAGCAGAGTCTGGCTTGCAAAAGCGGAGGGGCCGGACGGAGTGTGTTCTGACAGCAAGCGGGACTTAACATCTGGAAGGTTATAAGCTAACAGCTCTGCTCGGAGAGCGTGAGGGCTGGAGGACAACGGAAGGGAGAGTTGTTGAGCCCCCAACAACAGAGCGCAGCTTGGCGGGGGAACAAAGGCGCTCACCAGCGCCATCTCCCTCACCCATCTCCCAGCTGAAATCCCAAAGGGACCAGTTCCTGCCAGGGAACTTGCTTGTACCGCGCAAACACACAACGTTGTGCTTCTGCAGATCCATCCCTCTGGTGGCTGGTCTGACTCCCTCCCGGTGCCACAGGGCCCCTCCTGAAGTGGATCTCTGAAGGATAATTGAGCTGAGCCTGCCCCTCCCGTCCCTGTGCACCTTGCCGATCCTCCCCAGATAAAATGCCAGATCCCCAGCACCGCAAGCCTGGCAGTGTGCCAGTACCCAGACAGGTGCCACACCACCCCACAGTGAACCCCGTCCCTAGGAGAGGGGAAGAGAAGGTACACACCAGTCTGACTGTGGCCCCAGGGGTGGGCTGGGGTCAGACATCAGGTCTGACTGCGCCTGGCCCACCAACTCAAGTTATTCAAGACAGCACACATCAACTGATGAATGAATAGAGAAATTGTGGTTTATATACACAATGGAGTACTACGTGGCAATGAGAAAGAATGAAATATGGCCCTTTGTAGCAACGTGGATGGAACTGGAGAGTGTTATGCTAAGTGAAATAAGCCATACA
This sequence comes from Panthera tigris, assembly GCF_018350195.1. Taxonomy (NCBI): domain Eukaryota; kingdom Metazoa; phylum Chordata; class Mammalia; order Carnivora; family Felidae; genus Panthera; species Panthera tigris. The sequence continues at coordinate 29,778,356 of NC_056664.1, read as the reverse complement.
GAGAAAGACAGATACCATATGGTGTCACTCTTATATGGATCCTGAGAAACTTAACAGAAACCCATGGGGAAGTGGAAGGAAAAAAAAAAAAGAGGTTAGAGTGGAAGAGAGCCAAAGCATAAGAGACTCTTAAAAACTGAGAACAAACTGAGGGTTGATGGGGGGTGGGAGGGAGTGGAGGGTGGGTGATGGGTATTGAGGAGGGCACCTTTTGGGATGAGCACTGGGTGTTGTATGGAAACCAATTTGACAATAAATTCCATATATTGGAAAAAAAAAAAAAAAAGACAGCACAGGGGAAGTGCCCTGCAGTTCCACACGCCTCCAGGGACTATCCAAAATGATGAAACTGAAGAATTCCCCTCAAAAGAATCTCCAGGAAATAACAACAGCTAATGAACTGATCAAAAAGGATTTAAACAATATGACAGAAAGTGAATTTAGAATAATAGTCATAAAATTAATTCCTGGGCTTGAAAACAGTATAGAGGACAGCAGAGAATCTATTGCTACAGAGATCAAGGGACTAAGGAACAGTCAGAAGGAGCTAAAAAATGCTATTAATGAGCTGCAAAATAAAATGGAGACGACCACAGCTCAGATTGAAGAGGCAGAGGAGAGAATAGGTGAACTAAAAGATAAAATTATGGAAAAAGAGGAAGCTGAGAAAAAGAGAGATAAAAAAAATCCAGGAGTATGAGGGGGAAATTAGAGAACTAAGTGATGCACTAAAGAGAAATAACCTACGCATAATTGGTATGCCAGAGGAGGAAGAGAGAGGGAAAGGTGCTGAAGGTGTACTTGAAGAAATCATAGCTGAGAACTTCCCTGATCTGGGGAAGGAAAAAGGCATTGAAATCCAAGAGACACAGAGAACTCCCTTCAGACGTAACTTGAATCGATCTTCTGCATGACATATCATAGTGAAACTGGCAAAATACAAGGATAAAGAGAAAATTCTGAAAGCAGCTAGGGGTAAACACACTCTAACTTATAAAGGGAGACCCATAAGACTCATGATGGATCTCTCTACTGAAACTTGGCAGGCCAGAAAGGAATGGCAGGAGATCTTCAATGTGATGAACAGAAAAAATATGCAGCCAAGAATCCTTTATCCAGCAAGTCTGTCCTTTAGAATAGAAGAAGAGATAAAGGTCTTCCCAAACAAACAAAAACTGAAGGAATTCGTCACCACTAAACCAGCCCTACAAGAGATCCTAAGGGGGATCCTGTGAGACAAAGTACCAGAGACATCGCTACAAGCATGAAACCTGCGGACATCACAATGACTCTAAACCCATATCTTTCTATAATAACACTGAACGTAAATGGACTAAATGTGCCAACCAAAAGACACACGGTATCAGAATGGATAAAAAAACAAGACCCATCTATTTGCCGTCTACAAGAGACTCATTTTAGACCCGAGGACACCTTCAGATTGAAAGTGAGGGGATGGAGAACTATTTATCATGCTACTGGAAGTCAAAAGAAAGCTGGAGTAGCCATACTTCTATCAGACAAACTAGACATTAAGTTAAAGGCTGTAACAAGAGATGAAGAACGGCAATATATAATAATGACAGGGTCTATCCATCAGGAAGAGCTAACAATTATATATGTCTATGCACTGAATACGAGAGCCCCCAAATATATACAAGAATTACTCACAAACATAAGCAACCTTATTGACAAGAATGTGGTAATTGCAGGGGACTTTAACACTCCACTTACAGAAACGGATAGATCATCTAGACACACGGTCAATAAAGAAACAAGGGCCCTGAATGATACATTGGATCAGATGGACTTGACAGATATATTTAGAACTCTGCATCCCAAAGCAACAGAATAGACTTTCTTCTCGAGTGCACATGGAACATTCTCCAAGATAGATCACATACTGGGTCACAAAACAGCCCTTCATAAGTATACAAGACTTGAGATCATACCATGCATACTTTCAGACCACAATGCTATGAAGCTTGAAATCAACCACAGGAAAAAGTCTGGAAAACCTCCAAAAGTGTGGAGGTTAAAGAACACCCTACTAAAGAATGAGTGGGTCAACCAGGCAATTAGAGAAGAAATTTAAAAATATATGGAAACAAACGAAAATGAAAATACAACAATCCAAACGCTTTGGGATGCAGTGAAGGCAGTCCTGAGAGGAAAATACCTTGCAATCCAGGCCTATCTCAAGAAACAAGAAAAATCCCAAATACAAATCTAACAGCACACCTAAAGGAAATAGAAGCAGAACAGCAAAGACAGCCTAAACCCAGCAGAAGAAGAGAAATAATAAAGATCAGAGCAGAAATAAACAATATAGAATCTAAAAAAACGGTAGAGCAGATCAACGAAACCAAGAGTTGGTTTTTTGAAAAAATAAACAAAATTGATAAACCTCTAGCCAGGCTTCTCAAAAAGAAAAGGGAGATGACCCAAATAGATAAAATCATGAATGAAAAGGAAATTATTACAACCAATCCCTCAGAGATACAAGCAATTATCAGGGAATACTATGAAAAATTATATGCCAACAAACTGGACAACCTGGAAGAAATGGACAAATTCCTAAACACCCACACACTTCCAACACTCAATCAGGAGGAAATAGAAAGTTTGAACAGACCCATAACCAGCAAAGAAATTGAATCAGTTATCAAAAATATCCCAACAAATAAGAGTCCAGGACCAGATGGCTTCCCAGGGGAGTTCTACCAGACGTTTAAGGCAGAGATAATACCTATCCTTCTCAAGCTATTCCAAAAAATAGAAAGGGAAGGAAAACTTCCAGACTCATTCTATGAAGCCAGTATTACTTTGATTCCTAAACCAGACAGAGACCCAGTAAAAAAAGAGAATCACAGGCCAATATCCCTGATGAATATGGATGCAAAAATTCTCAATAAGATACTAGCAAATCGAATTCAACAGCATATAAAAAGAATTATTCACCATGATCAAGTGGGATTCATTCCTGGGATGCAGGGCTGGTTCAACATTCGCAAATCAATCAACGTGATACATCACATTAATAAAAGAAAAGATAAGAACCATACGATCCTGTCAATCGATGCAGAAAAGGCATTTGACAAAATTCAGCAACGTTTCTTAATAAAAACCCTCCAGAAAGTCGGGATAGAAGGAACATACTTAAAGATCATAAAAGCCATTTATGAAAAGCCCACAGCTAACATCATCCTCAATGGGGAAACACTGAGAGCTTTCCCCCTGAGATCAGGAACACGACAGGGATGTCCACTCTCACCGCTGCTGTTTAACATAGTGTTGGAAGTGCTAGCATCAGCAATCAGACAACAAAAGGAAATCAAAGGCATCAAAATTGGGAAAGATGAAGTCAAGCTTTCACTTTTTGCAGATGACATGATATTATACATGGAAAATCCGATAAACTCCACCAAAAGTCTGCTAGAACTGATACATGAATTCAGCAAAGTTGCAGGATACAAAATCAATGTACAGAAATCAATTGCATTCTTATACACTAATAATGAAGGAACAGAAAGACAAAGAAAGAAACTGATCCCATTCAGAATTGCACCAAGAAGCATAAAATACCTAGGGATAAATCTAACCAAAGATGTAAAAGATCTGTATGCTGAAAACTATAGAAAGCTTATGAAGGAAATTAAAGAAGATATAAAGAAATGGAAAAACACTCCATGCTCATGGATTGGAAGCATAAATATTGTCAAAATGTCAATACTACCCAAAGCTATCTACACATTCAATGCAATCCCAATCAAAATTGCACCAGCATTCTTCTCGAAACCAGAACAAGCAATCCTAAAATTCACATGGAACCACAAAAGGCCCCGAATAGCCAAAGTAATTTCGAAGAAGACCAAAGCAGGAGGCATCACAATCCCAGACTTTAGCCTCTACTACAAAGCTGTCATCATCAAGACAGCATGGTATTGGCACAAAAACAGACACATAGACCAATGGAATAGAATAGAAACCCCAGAACTAGACCCACAAACGTATGGCCAACTCATCTTTGACAAAGCAGGAAAGAACATCCAATGGAAAAAAGACAGTCTCTTTAACAAATGGTGCTGGGAGAACTGGACAGCAACATGCAGAAGGTTGAAACTAGACCACTTTCTCACACCATTCACAAAAATAAACTCAAAATGGATAAAGGACCTGAATGTGAGACAGGAAACCATCAAAACCCTAGAGGAGAAAGCAGGAAAAGACCTCTCTGACCTCAGCCACAGCAATTTCTTACTTGACACATCCCCAAAGACAAGGGAATTAAAAGCAAAAATGAACTACTGGGTCTTCATGAAGATAAAAAGCTTCTGCACAGCAAAGGAAACAATCAATGAAACTAAAAGGCAACCAACGGAATGGGAAAAGATATTTGCAAATGACATATCGGACAAAGGGCTAGTATCCAAAATCTATAAAGAGCTCACCAAACTCCACACCCGAAAAACAAATAATCCGGTGAAGAAATGGGCAGAAAACACGAATAGACACTTCTTTAAAGAAGACATCCGGATGGCCAACAGGCACATGAAAAGATGTTCAACGTCGCTCCTCATCAGGGAAATACAAATTAAAACCACACGCAGATATCACCTCACACCAGTCAGAGTGGCCAAAATGAACAAATCAGGAGACTATAGATGCTGGAGAGGATGTGGAGAAACGGGAACCCTCTTGCACTGTTGGTGGGAATGCAAATTGGTGCAGCCACTCTGGAAAACAGTGTAGAGGTTCCTCAAAAAATTAAAAATAGACCTACCCTATGACCCAGCAATGGCACTGGTAGGAATTTACCCAAGGGATACAGGAGTACTGATGCATAGGGGCACTTGTACCCCAATGTTTATAGCAGCACTCTCAACAATAGCCAAATTATGGAAAGAGCCTAAATGTCTATCAACTGATGAATGGATAAAAAAATTGTGGTTTATATACACTATGGAATACTACATGGCAATGAGAAAGAATGAAATATGGCCTTTTGTAGCAACGTGGATGGAACTGGAGAGTGTTATGCTAAGTGAAATAAGCCATACAGAGAAAGACAGATACCATATGGTGTCACTCTTATATGGATCCTGAGAAACTTAACAGAAACCCATGGAGAAGGGGAAGGAAAAAAAAAAAGAGGTTAGAGTGGAAGAGAGCCAAAGCATAAGAGACTCTTAAAAACTGAGAACAAACTGAGGGTTGATGGGGGGTGGGAGGGAGTGGAGGGTGGGTGATGGGTATTGAGGAGGGCACCTTTTGGGATGAGCACTAGGTGTTGTATGGAAACCAATTTGACAATAAATTCCATATATTGGAAAAAAAAAAAAAAAAGACAGCACAGGGGAAGTGCCCTGCAGTTCCACACGCCTCCAGGGACTATCCAAAATGATGAAACTGAAGAATTCCCCTCAAAAGAATCTCCAGGAAATAACAACAGCTAATGAACTGATCAAAAAGGATTTAAACAATATGACAGAAAGTGAATTTAGAATAATAGTCATAAAATTAATTCCTGGGCTTGAAAACAGTATAGAGGACAGCAGAGAATCTATTGCTACAGAGATCAAGGGACTAAGGAACAGTCAGAAGGAGCTAAAAAATGCTATTAATGAGCTGCAAAATAAAATGGAGACGACCACAGCTCAGATTGAAGAGGCAGAGGAGAGAATAGGTGAACTAAAAGATAAAATTATGGAAAAAGAGGAAGCTGAGAAAAAGAGAGATAAAAAAAATCCAGGAGTATGAGGGGGAAATTAGAGAACTAAGTGATGCACTAAAGAGAAATAACCTACGCATAATTGGTATGCCAGAGGAGGAAGAGAGAGGGAAAGGTGCTGAAGGTGTACTTGAAGAAATCATAGCTGAGAACTTCCCTGATCTGGGGAAGGAAAAAGGCATTGAAATCCAAGAGACACAGAGAACTCCCTTCAGACGTAACTTGAATCGATCTTCTGCATGACATATCATAGTGAAACTGGCAAAATACAAGGATAAAGAGAAAATTCTGAAAGCAGCTAGGGGTAAACACACTCTAACTTATAAAGGGAGACCCATAAGACTCATGATGGATCTCTCTACTGAAACTTGGCAGGCCAGAAAGGAATGGCAGGAGATCTTCAATGTGATGAACAGAAAAAATATGCAGCCAAGAATCCTTTATCCAGCAAGTCTGTCCTTTAGAATAGAAGAAGAGATAAAGGTCTTCCCAAACAAACAAAAACTGAAGGAATTCGTCACCACTAAACCAGCCCTACAAGAGATCCTAAGGGGGATCCTGTGAGACAAAGTACCAGAGACATCGCTACAAGCATGAAACCTGCGGACATCACAATGACTCTAAACCCATATCTTTCTATAATAACACTGAACGTAAATGGACTAAATGTGCCAACCAAAAGACACACGGTATCAGAATGGATAAAAAAACAAGACCCATCTATTTGCCGTCTACAAGAGACTCATTTTAGACCCGAGGACACCTTCAGATTGAAAGTGAGGGGATGGAGAACTATTTATCATGCTACTGGAAGTCAAAAGAAAGCTGGAGTAGCCATACTTCTATCAGACAAACTAGACATTAAGTTAAAGGCTGTAACAAGAGATGAAGAACGGCAATATATAATAATGACAGGGTCTATCCATCAGGAAGAGCTAACAATTATATATGTCTATGCACTGAATACGAGAGCCCCCAAATATATACAAGAATTACTCACAAACATAAGCAACCTTATTGACAAGAATGTGGTAATTGCAGGGGACTTTAACACTCCACTTACAGAAACGGATAGATCATCTAGACACACGGTCAATAAAGAAACAAGGGCCCTGAATGATACATTGGATCAGATGGACTTGACAGATATATTTAGAACTCTGCATCCCAAAGCAACAGAATAGACTTTCTTCTCGAGTGCACATGGAACATTCTCCAAGATAGATCACATACTGGGTCACAAAACAGCCCTTCATAAGTATACAAGACTTGAGATCATACCATGCATACTTTCAGACCACAATGCTATGAAGCTTGAAATCAACCACAGGAAAAAGTCTGGAAAACCTCCAAAAGTGTGGAGGTTAAAGAACACCCTACTAAAGAATGAGTGGGTCAACCAGGCAATTAGAGAAGAAATTTAAAAATATATGGAAACAAACGAAAATGAAAATACAACAATCCAAACGCTTTGGGATGCAGTGAAGGCAGTCCTGAGAGGAAAATACCTTGCAATCCAGGCCTATCTCAAGAAACAAGAAAAATCCCAAATACAAATCTAACAGCACACCTAAAGGAAATAGAAGCAGAACAGCAAAGACAGCCTAAACCCAGCAGAAGAAGAGAAATAATAAAGATCAGAGCAGAAATAAACAATATAGAATCTAAAAAAACGGTAGAGCAGATCAACGAAACCAAGAGTTGGTTTTTTGAAAAAATAAACAAAATTGATAAACCTCTAGCCAGGCTTCTCAAAAAGAAAAGGGAGATGACCCAAATAGATAAAATCATGAATGAAAAGGAAATTATTACAACCAATCCCTCAGAGATACAAGCAATTATCAGGGAATACTATGAAAAATTATATGCCAACAAACTGGACAACCTGGAAGAAATGGACAAATTCCTAAACACCCACACACTTCCAACACTCAATCAGGAGGAAATAGAAAGTTTGAACAGACCCATAACCAGCAAAGAAATTGAATCAGTTATCAAAAATATCCCAACAAATAAGAGTCCAGGACCAGATGGCTTCCCAGGGGAGTTCTACCAGACGTTTAAGGCAGAGATAATACCTATCCTTCTCAAGCTATTCCAAAAAATAGAAAGGGAAGGAAAACTTCCAGACTCATTCTATGAAGCCAGTATTACTTTGATTCCTAAACCAGACAGAGACCCAGTAAAAAAAGAGAATCACAGGCCAATATCCCTGATGAATATGGATGCAAAAATTCTCAATAAGATACTAGCAAATCGAATTCAACAGCATATAAAAAGAATTATTCACCATGATCAAGTGGGATTCATTCCTGGGATGCAGGGCTGGTTCAACATTCGCAAATCAATCAACGTGATACATCACATTAATAAAAGAAAAGATAAGAACCATACGATCCTGTCAATCGATGCAGAAAAGGCATTTGACAAAATTCAGCAACGTTTCTTAATAAAAACCCTCCAGAAAGTCGGGATAGAAGGAACATACTTAAAGATCATAAAAGCCATTTATGAAAAGCCCACAGCTAACATCATCCTCAATGGGGAAACACTGAGAGCTTTCCCCCTGAGATCAGGAACACGACAGGGATGTCCACTCTCACCGCTGCTGTTTAACATAGTGTTGGAAGTGCTAGCATCAGCAATCAGACAACAAAAGGAAATCAAAGGCATCAAAATTGGGAAAGATGAAGTCAAGCTTTCACTTTTTGCAGATGACATGATATTATACATGGAAAATCCGATAAACTCCACCAAAAGTCTGCTAGAACTGATACATGAATTCAGCAAAGTTGCAGGATACAAAATCAATGTACAGAAATCAATTGCATTCTTATACACTAATAATGAAGGAACAGAAAGACAAAGAAAGAAACTGATCCCATTCAGAATTGCACCAAGAAGCATAAAATACCTAGGGATAAATCTAACCAAAGATGTAAAAGATCTGTATGCTGAAAACTATAGAAAGCTTATGAAGGAAATTAAAGAAGATATAAAGAAATGGAAAAACACTCCATGCTCATGGATTGGAAGCATAAATATTGTCAAAATGTCAATACTACCCAAAGCTATCTACACATTCAATGCAATCCCAATCAAAATTGCACCAGCATTCTTCTCGAAACCAGAACAAGCAATCCTAAAATTCACATGGAACCACAAAAGGCCCCGAATAGCCAAAGTAATTTCGAAGAAGACCAAAGCAGGAGGCATCACAATCCCAGACTTTAGCCTCTACTACAAAGCTGTCATCATCAAGACAGCATGGTATTGGCACAAAAACAGACACATAGACCAATGGAATAGAATAGAAACCCCAGAACTAGACCCACAAACGTATGGCCAACTCATCTTTGACAAAGCAGGAAAGAACATCCAATGGAAAAAAGACAGTCTCTTTAACAAATGGTGCTGGGAGAACTGGACAGCAACATGCAGAAGGTTGAAACTAGACCACTTTCTCACACCATTCACAAAAATAAACTCAAAATGGATAAAGGACCTGAATGTGAGACAGGAAACCATCAAAACCCTAGAGGAGAAAGCAGGAAAAGACCTCTCTGACCTCAGCCACAGCAATTTCTTACTTGACACATCCCCAAAGACAAGGGAATTAAAAGCAAAAATGAACTACTGGGTCTTCATGAAGATAAAAAGCTTCTGCACAGCAAAGGAAACAATCAATGAAACTAAAAGGCAACCAACGGAATGGGAAAAGATATTTGCAAATGACATATCGGACAAAGGGCTAGTATCCAAAATCTATAAAGAGCTCACCAAACTCCACACCCGAAAAACAAATAATCCGGTGAAGAAATGGGCAGAAAACACGAATAGACACTTCTTTAAAGAAGACATCCGGATGGCCAACAGGCACATGAAAAGATGTTCAACGTCGCTCCTCATCAGGGAAATACAAATTAAAACCACACGCAGATATCACCTCACACCAGTCAGAGTGGCCAAAATGAACAAATCAGGAGACTATAGATGCTGGAGAGGATGTGGAGAAACGGGAACCCTCTTGCACTGTTGGTGGGAATGCAAATTGGTGCAGCCACTCTGGAAAACAGTGTAGAGGTTCCTCAAAAAATTAAAAATAGACCTACCCTATGACCCAGCAATGGCACTGGTAGGAATTTACCCAAGGGATACAGGAGTACTGATGCATAGGGGCACTTGTACCCCAATGTTTATAGCAGCACTCTCAACAATAGCCAAATTATGGAAAGAGCCTAAATGTCTATCAACTGATGAATGGATAAAAAAATTGTGGTTTATATACACTATGGAATACTACATGGCAATGAGAAAGAATGAAATATGGCCTTTTGTAGCAACGTGGATGGAACTGGAGAGTGTTATGCTAAGTGAAATAAGCCATACAGAGAAAGACAGATACCATATGGTGTCACTCTTATATGGATCCTGAGAAACTTAACAGAAACCCATGGAGAAGGGGAAGGAAAAAAAAAAAGAGGTTAGAGTGGAAGAGAGCCAAAGCATAAGAGACTCTTAAAAACTGAGAACAAACTGAGGGTTGATGGGGGGTGGGAGGGAGTGGAGGGTGGGTGATGGGTATTGAGGAGGGCACCTTTTGGGATGAGCACTGGGTGTTGTATGGAAACCAATTTGACAGTAAACGTCATATGTTGAAAAAATAAATAAATAAATAAATTTGATAGAGAAGGAAAAAAATGTCTATTCTGGTCTGCTGAATAGTAAAAGTAAATTTTGTTTCTTGCTTTTTCTCCTTGATTTCTATGTGTTACTTATATATTTTGGATATTAACCTCTTATCAGCTAATGGGTGGCAATTGTTTTCTGCCATTTTGTAAGTTGCCTCAACATTTTATTGGTGATTTTATTTGCTGTGTAGAAGATTTTCAGTTAATGTAGCCCCACTTGTTTACTTTAGCTTTTGTGCCCTGTGTTTTTGGTATCATATCCTCACAATCATTGATAATACCAATAACATGGACTTTTTTCCCTATTTTTTCCCTAGGAGTTTTACAGTTTCACTTCCTATATGTAAGTCTTTAATCCATTCAGGTTAATTTTTGTCAGTGATGTATGATATAAATGCAGTGTCATTCATCTGCATGCAGATATCCAGTTTTCCATCACCTTTTACTGAAGAGCCTATTCATTCCCCATTGCGTGTTGTTGGTACCCTTGACAAAGATGAGTTTACCATATATGTGGGGTTTCTGGGCTCTGTGTTGTGTTCCATTGTTCTATATGCCTGCTTTTATGCCAATACCACACTGTTTTGATTGCTGCAGCTTTGTAATGTAGTTTGAAATCAGGAAATGTGATGCCTCTAGATCTGTTGTTCTTTCTCAACATTATTTAGGCTATTCAGGGTCTTTTGTGCTTCCATATGATATTTGGAATAGTGTTTTCTATTGCTTTGAAAGCTGCCATTGCGGTTTTGTTTGGGATTGCATCGAATCTGCAGATCACTTTGACACTATGGATAATTTAACAGTATTAATTCTTCCAATCCATTAACATTGGGTATGTTTTCATTTATTTGTCTCTTCTTAAATGTTTTTCATCAGAGTCTTCTAGTTTTTTGTGTGCATGTCTTTCAATGGTTAATATATTCCTAAGTATTTTATTGTTTTTTGATGCTACTCTAAATGGTTTGCTTTTTGAATTTCTCTTTTACATATTTTGTTGTTAGAATATAGACATAACTTATTCTTATATATTGATTTCAAATCCTGCAACTTCACTGAATTTGTTATTAGTGCTAACATTTGTTGTTGCTGGTGTTGTTGGGAGACTTTAGGATCTTCTATATATAAGATTATATCATAGTCAACACATGGAAACAATCTAAAATGGAATATTAGTCAACCATGTAAAAGAAGGAAATCTTGCCATTTGCAACATGGAGGGACTCTGAGGACATCATGCTAAGTAAAATAAGTCAGACAGCAAAAGATGAATAGCCACATCATCTCACTTACATAGGAACCTAAAAACAGCAACAACCAACAAACAACACCCTTCAAAAAAGAAACAAAATATTGTGCTCATGATTACAGTGAACAGATCTGTCGTCGCCAGAGGTGGGAGTGAAAGGATGAGTGAAACAGGTGAAAGGGGTCGAAAGGTACAAATTTCCAGTTATAAAAGAAACTGTGGGGATGTCATGTACAGCATGGTGACTATAGTTAACAATACTGTATTGTATATTTGAATATTGCTAAGAGAGTAAATCTTGAAAGAAAAAAATATATATCATCTGCAAACAGTGACAATTTCCCTTCTTCCTTTCCAGTTTGGATGCCTTTTATTTCTTTTCCTCGCCTATGTGCTCTGGCTAGGACTTCTGGTACGATGTTGAATAGAAGTGGTGAGAATGAGCATCCTTGTCTTGTTCCTGATCTTGGAGCAAAGGCCTTTGCTTTTCACTGAGATGATGTTAGTTGTGGGCTTGGCATTATGACCTTTATTATGTTGAGGTACATTCCTTTTATATCCTAGTCATTGAGAGTTTTCATCACCCCAGGCATAAACCCCACTTGATCTTGGTATATATTCCTTTTAAAAAGCTTTTGAATTTGTATTGCTGGCATTTTGTTGAGAATTTTGGCATCTTTATTCATCTGTGGTATTGGCTGTAATTTTCTTTTCTTGTAGTCTATTTGTCTGGCTTTGCTACGGGGATCATGTTGGCTTTATTGAGTGAATTTGGAAGTATTTCTTCCTCTTTAATATTTTAGAAGATTTTGAGAAAAATGGTATTAAGTCTCCTTTATGTTTAATAGAATTCACCAGTGAAGTCACCTGGGGGCTTTCCTGTGTTGGGAAATTTTTTATTCTTGGTTCAATCTCCTACTAGTAATTGGTCTATTCAGATTCTCTATTTTTTTTTTCATGATTCAGTCTTTCTGACTTTTATGTTTTAGTATGTCTAGGTGATCCAAAATATTTGTTGCCATATATTGTCTTGGTATAGTCTTATGATCATGTGTACTTTTGTGGAATCAGTTCTGTATTTTTGTTTATAATTTTACTCACTTGAATCACCTCCATTTTTTTCTTAGTGCATCTAATGGTTTGTCAATTTTATTTATCTTCTCAAAAAACCAACTCTTCATTTCACTGACCTTTTCTAATGTGATTTTAGTTAATATTTCATTTATTTCCATTCAGATATTTATTATTTTCATCCTTCTACTAACTTTGGGCTTAGTTTGTTCTTCCTTTCTTTGTTCCTTGAGGTGTATTGTTAGATTGTTTATTTGTGATATTTCTTAACATAGGCATTTATTGCTATAAACTTTCTTCTTAACTGCTGATTTTGCTACATCTCTTGGAATTTGATATGCTCTGTTTCCATTTTTGTTTATCTCATACTTTTTAATTTCCTTTTTGATTTAGGCTTTGACCCATGGTTATTCAGGTATGTGTTGTTTAATATTTGTTACTTTTCCAGTTCTGCTATTGTTACTGATTTCTAGTATCATACCATTGTGGTTGGAAAAGATACTAATAGGATTTCAATGTTCTTAAATATGTCAAGACTCCTTTCATGATCTACAATATGAGCTATCCAGAATAGTGTTCTGTGTGCCCTTGGGGAGAATGTGTATTCTGCTTCTGTTCAATATAATATTCTGTATGTGTCTGTTAGAGCTCTAGTTCAAGTATAATATTTTCTTATGATTTTATGTCTGGATGATCGTCCATTGTTGAAAGCGAGATATTGAAGCCCCACTATTTTTGTATTGCTGTCTATTTTTGCAGTCTGTTCATGATTGCTTAATATATGTAGGTTATCTGACTTGGGATACATACATATTTACAACTATTATCTCCTCATGGTGAATTGACCCTTTTTGTGATTATATAAGAACGCTTCTTTGTTTACACCTTTTGTGTGATCTTAGTTATTCCTGAACTCTTTTGCTCTCCACTTGCATGGAATACTTTATCTGTCCCTTCACTCTGAGTCTATGAGTGTCCTTAAAACTGAAGTAAGTCCCTTATAGGCAACAGGCTTTTGTTAATCTACTCAGTCACTCTATATCTTTTCATGGGAGGATTGAGCCTTTTCACACTTAGTGTTGATAGGTAAGAACCTACTATTAATTTTTTTCTGTAGTTCCTTTGTTGCTTTCTTCCTCCCTTCTGCCTTCCATTGTGAATCGCTGATGTTTTGTAGTATGATGCTTTGGTTATTTTCCCTTTATCTCTTGTGTATCTACTATAGGTTTCTGTTCTGTGGTTACCATGACGCTTTCATACTCCATCCTTCAGTCCTCATATTCTGTCTTAAGCTGATATCAACTTAACTTCAGTTGCATAAAAAACCTCTACACATTTATTCTTTCGTCCACATTTTATGTTGTTGATGGAATAATTTACATGGTTTGCTATGGTGTACTCATTAACCAAGTATTATAGCCATAGTTATTTTTAACTGTTTTGTCTTTTAACCTTTGTAGTAGAATTAAAATGATTTACCCTTCACCATACAGTACTAGAGTATTGTGACTTTGAGTATTTATTTACCTTTACCATTGAATTCATACTTTCATATGTTATCATGTCATTAGTGTCTTTTCCTTTGTGTTTGAAGAAATCCATTTAGCATTTCTTGTAAGACAGGTCTAGTGGAGATGAACATCCTTGGATTTTGTTTGGGAAATTTCACCACTCCTTCATTTCTGAAGTACAGTTTTCCTGGGTAAAATATTCTTGTTTAGCAGTTTTTATTTCAGCACTTTCAATATATCAAACCCACTCTCATGGCCTGTAAGGTTTCTGTGTTAATATCTTCAATCTTGTGAGCTTCCTTAAAATAAGCATTTTGAATTCTTTTTAAGGTAACTCACAGATCTCCATACCTTTGGGATCAGATGCTGGAAAATGACTGTGTTCCTTTGGTGTGTCCTACTTCCCTGGTTTTTAGTGTTTTGGGGATTTCTGTTCATGCGTATGTATTGAAGGAGTAGTGATGTTTTCCAGCCTTTTCAGACTGGCATCAGTGGGAAAGACTTTCATGAGAAGGTGGTGTAAGAATACTGTCTGAGTGGATGCAGCCTTTCGGTTCTGGGAAAGGGGCAATGGTTTAGTCTGTGTGCCGCTCCATCAGCTGAGATCAACATCTACAAAGACCAAGTGGGGTCCTTTGTTGGTATGGCTGTCACCTGTCTGTGATGGCAGTGGAAACTGGGACCATTGGGGTCCTCAGTAGAAGGCTGCTAGAGTCTTCCCCTCTTATTGCCTGTGGGGAGAAGTTGTAGTCAAGGGGATTCCTTCCAGTACCAGGTCTGGTGTGCTGACACTCAGAGTGCAGTGGAGCTGGGGTCTCAGTCTTGGAGGTGTACAGAACCAAGAGAGAACTGGGAGCCTGGGACCCAGGAGCTATTTCTGTGGCAATGGCTCCAGGGTCTGAAGTCTGGGCATGAGAAGATCACCCACATAACCAGATACTCTGTGGCTTACAGTAGTGACTCAAGCTCTAGGGAAGGAGCAGGACACAGCAGTGGCAAAGGCCCAGAGCTAACAGGGTATGGGAATGCCTGAGACTCAAGGGACATGGCCCAGAAGAGCATACCTCAGTGATGGGGGGGTGGGTCAAAACCTCACCTTAGGTCCTATAGGTGGGACACAAAGCATTAACACTATGGTCCCGGTGATGGTGGGTCAAAGCTGTGACTCAAGACCCAGTAGGCAGGACACAGAGCAGTAGCAACATAATGATGGTGGGTCAAATCCCCAATTTAGGTGCATGGAGTGGTGCACAGAGCACCTATATAGGTCAATCCTCCCATTCAGGACTCAGGGGGAGGGGTGTAGAATAGCAGCTGCATGGCCCTGGTTAATTTGTAGGTCAAACCTCCAACTCTAGAGCAAGGAGTGGAGCACAGTGCAGCTGCATCTCTAGCCCTTGTAGATAGTGAGGTTCTGTGGTATCCTAATCCCAGAAATTGGAGCAGAGCAGGGACTTGGGCTCCTGGGGACAGGTCTCACCACAGCGAGAGCTCCAGTGCTGGGAAGGAGATGAAGTGGCAGGGACTCCGGGCAGCTCTATCAGCTGGGTTTAGCAATTGGTCAAAATGTGGGGGTCCTTGGTAGTAAAGGGTGCAGATGTACAGGTGAGCAGGCTGGCTGGAGTCCTCACGTTCTCTTCTCCCTGCAGGTGAAATCTTCCAGGGAGCATTTTTCTTAGTACTGAGCTGCTCCAGACTGAAGTATGGGGTGACACAGGAAAAATGTTCCCCGTGCATTTCTATGCATCAGTCTCCTTGATTTTTGTGCTCCACAGGGTTCTTCTATTTCCTTGCAATAGTCCAGAGCTTTCCCAAAGCCATTGTCATCAACTTGTGGTTATTTATTTATTTTTGCATTGATGCTTTTATAGAAACAAGGATGGGGATGCCCATGTGGCTCAGTTGGTTAAGCACCTGACTCAGCCCAGGTCATGATCTCCGCAATTCGTGAGTTTGGGCGCCAAGTCAGGCTCTGTGCTGACAGATTCTGTGCTTCAGAATCTGTGTCTCCCTCTGTTTCTGTTCCTCCCTCACTCATGGTCTATCTCTCTCTCTCTCAAAAATAAAATTAAAAAAATTATAGAAGCAAGGGTATACCCTACTTATTTGTTTGTTTACTGTCATATTTTTACATTAATTTTTTGTTTTTGTTGTTTTTCTGGAGAGTCAAGCATTGGGAGCTCCAAGTCTCCATCTCTCAACTTCAGCTTAAACATCTGTATGACCATTGCCTTAACGTCTTTGTCTAGTAGGTTTGCCATCTGTTCTTTCGCAAAGATTGATTTTTTTTTTTCTTTCAATGGGTCATACTTTCCTGTTTCTTTGTATGCCTTGTTATTTTGGTTTTTCTGAAAACTGGACATTTGATCTTATGTGATAACTATGGAAATCAGACTCTCCCTTTCCCCAGAGTATGCAGAGTTTTTTGGTTGCTGTTTTTTGCTTTTGTGTTTTGGTCATTCTGTTGTGTAGAGTGTCTCTGTGCCAGGAATTAACATAAGGTGTAAACTTAAGAAAGTCCCAGATCAGGGAGGGGCCAAGAAAGCAGGGCAGCATGGAAGTTCTTGTCTTCTTTCATCCCTAAAATGCAGCTAAATAAGCATCAAATCAATTTGTACAACTAGAAAATTGATCTGAGGATTAACACAACAATCTGCATAACTTGAAACACAGAACTCTGTAGGTACATGGCACAGAGAGATGAACTGGGGGAAAGAGAAGCCACAGAGTATAGGGAATGGTATTTGTGGAGAGAGGACAGGGAAAGGGGGGAGAGTACAGCTAAGGCACTCCTCCCAAAAGTAGCTGGAGATAAAGAGAAAGAGTGGAAGCACCCACAATTGCCTGAACAAGAAATGGAGAAAGGAGAAAGGAGAGGGTTTCAATATCATTAGGACTCTATAAATAGGACAGAACAGCATCGGGAATTCCATAGTCCAATACCTGAAAGTTCTCTGGTGGGCAGGATGAATCCTCAGGAGGTGGCAGTGAGATCCAAGGGGTACAAGGGCCACACAGGGAGAAGCGGTTCCCTAATACCCTGCTAGGAGGTCATTTGGTAGAGACTGTAGAACCTACAGACAAAGATCCCAGCAGAGCCCAGAGAACACAATTGCTGGTAACGGAACAAAAACTCCAAGGGGCGGTGAAACCTGACATGGGTTGTGTGTTGTGATCTACCATAATCCCTGAAATGCTGCTGCTGTGACATCACATGAAATTATTCTGGAGCAAGCCATCATCTAGTCACAACCTCTGAGCCCCTATAGCAGCATGATCACAAGAACATTCCTAAGGGGCAAACCGACATCTGGCCATTGCTCCACAAGACCCTCCCCCAGTGGGTCAGAGCAGTTCCAAGCTCCAGGGCCCTCAGAAGTGAGGGGTTTGGAAACACAGCCTCATCTGAAATAAAATTAGGGAAGGAGGTGCCACCTGGCATCCTGATGGTTTGGACACAGACAGTGTAGAAACAGGGAGTGGAAAGAAGCCAGAGACAATGGAAGGATGCTTGATTCCCAGTGTGGTAGAGCACAGAGTTCTGATGCTAGAGACTGGGAAGCTGGGAAACTAAGGCAAAAGAGCATGATATAAGAATTAGAGTACTCAGTGACTCATTAAAAAGGAATAATATCCCAATCATAGGAGGCCCAGAAGATGAAAAAAAAGAAAGAAGGGTAGAAGGTTTATGGGAGCAAATCATAGTGGAAAACTTTTCTAACCTGGGGAAAGACACAGACATCAAAATCCAAAAAGTACAGAGGGTTCCCATTAGATTTAACAAAAAACTGACTATCAACTAGGCATATCATAGTGAAATTCACAAAATACACAGACAAGGAAAGAATTATGAAAGCAGCAAGGGAGAAAAGTCCAGTTCAGGTTCACAGCAGACCTATCCACAGAAACTTGGAAGGCAAGAAAGGAATGGCAGGATATACTCAATGTGCTGAATGGGGAAAATATGCAGCCAAGAATTCTTTATCCAGCAAGGCTGTCATTCAACATAAAAGGAAAAATAAACAGTTTCCCAGACAAACAAAACTAAATGAGTTTGTGACCACTAAACCAGCCCTGCGAGAAATTCTAGGGGAACTCTCTGCGAGGAGAAAAGACAAAACAAACAAACAAAAAGACCAAAAACAACAAAGACTAGAAAGGATCAGAGAACATGACTACTCTAAATGTCAATGGACTAAACACTCCAATCAAAAGACATAAGGGAACAGAATGGATAAGAAACAAGATCCATCTATATACTGTCTACAAGAGACCCATTTTAGACCTAAAGACACCTTCCAATTGAAAGTAGAGATAGAGAACTATCTATCATGCTGATGGTCGCCAAAAGAAAGCCAGAATAGCCATACTTATATCAGACAATCTAGATTTTAAAATAAAGACTGTAATAAGAGATGAAGAAGGGCATCATATCATAATTAAGGGGTCTATCCACCAAGAATATCTAATGGTTGTAAACATTTATACCACAACATGAAGCATCCAAATATATAAATCAATTAATCACAAACATACAGAAACTCACTGATAATAATACCATCATATTAGGGGACTTTGACACCCCACTTACAACAATTGATAGATCATCAAGGTAGAAAATCAACAAGGTAACAATGGCTTTGAAAGACACGCTGGACCAGATGGACTTAATGGATATATTCAGAACATTTCATCTTAAAGCAGCAGAATACACATTCTTCTCAAGTGCACATGGAACATTCTCCAGAATAGATCACATACTGGGTCACAAATCAGCCCTGAACAAGTTCAAAAGGATCGAGAAATTATCTTGCATATTTTCAGACCACAATGCTATGAAACTCAAAATCAAGCACAAGATAAAATTTGGAAAGACAATGAACACTTGGGGATTAAAGAACATCCTTCTAAGGAATGAATGGGTTAACCAAGAAATTAAAGAGGAAATTAAAAAGTACATGGAGGGAATGAAAATGATAACACCACAGCCCAAAACCTCTGGGATGCAGCAAAGGTGGTCATAAGAGGGAAGTATATAGCAATACAGGCCTTCCTTAAGGAAGAAAGGTCTCAGATATACAACCTAACCTTACACATTAAAGAGCTGGAAAAAGAACAGTAAATAAACCAAAAACCAGCAGAAGAAGGGAAATAATAAAGATTAGAGCACAAATCAATGCTATCAAAATAATAATAAAAAAAAAACAGTAGAACAGACCAGGAGATGGTTTGTTGAAAGAATTAACAAAATTGATAAATTCCTAGCCAGAATGAACAAAAAGAAAAAGGAAAGGACCCAAATAAATAAAATCAAGAATGAAAGAGAAGAGATCACAACCAACGTTGCAGAAATGCAAACAATAATAAGAGAATATTATGAGCAATTATATGCCAATAAGTTGGGCAATCTGGAAGAAATGGACAAACTCCTAGAAACATATAATCTACCAAAACTTAAACAGGAAGAAATAGAAAATTTGAACAGACCCATAAACAGTGAAGAAAATGAATTCGTAATCAAAACTTCCTAAAAATGAGAGTCCAGTGCTGGATGGCTTTCCAGGGGAAATTCTACAAAACATTTAAGGAAGAGTTAGTTCCTATTCTTTTGAATCTATTCCAAAAAAAAAAATAGAAATGAAAGGAAAACTTCCAAATACATTTATAAGGCCAGCATTACCTTGACCCCAAAACCATTCAAAGACCCCACTAAAAAGGAGAACTATAGACCAATTTCCCTAATGAACATAGATGCAAAAATTCTCAAAAATAAACTAGCCAATCAGATCCAACAATGCATTAAAAGAATTATTCACCATGATCAAGTGGGATTTCTACCTGGGATGCAGGGCTCGTTCAATATCCACAAATCAATCAATGTGATACATCACATTAACAAAGAAAGGACAAGAACCACATGATCCTCTTAATAGACACAGAGGAAGCATTTGACAAAATACAGCATTCTTTCATGATAAAACACCCCTTGAAAGTAGGAACAGAAGGATCATACCCAAAGATCATAAAAGCCATATATGAAAGACCCACCTCTAATATCATCTTCAATGGGGAAAAACTGACAGCTTTCCCCCTGAGGTCAGGAACACAACACGGATGTCTACTCTCAGCACTATTATTCAACATAGTATTGGAAGTCCTAGCTTCATCAATCAGACAACACAAAGAAATAAAAGGCATCCAAACTGGCAAGGAGAAAGTCAAACTTTCACTCTTTGCAGATGACATGATACTCTATATGGAAAACCCAAAAAATTCCACCAAACAAATTGCTAGAACTGATTCATGAATTCAGCAAAGTCACAGGATATAAAATCAATGCACAGAAATTGGTTGCATTTCTATACACCAATACAGAAACAGAAGAAAGGGAAATCAAGTAATTGATCTCATTTATAATTGCACCCAAACCCATAAAATACCTAGGAATAAGCCTAACCAAAGAGTTGAAAAACCTACACACTGAAAACTATAAAAAGTTTATGAAAGAAATGGAAGAAGGCACCAAAAAGTGTAAAAATATCCCACGCTCCTGTATTGGAAGAACAAATATTGTCAAAATGTCAATATTACCCAACGCAATCTACATATTCAATGCATTCCCTATCAAAATAACACCAGGATTCTTCACAGAGCTAGAGCCAACAATTCCAAAATTTGTATGGAACCACAAAAGACCCCAAAAAGCCAAAGTAATATTGAAAAAGAAACCCAAACAGGAGGCATCATAATCCCAGATTTTAGCCTCTACTACAAAGCTGTAATCATCAAGATAGTATGGTACTGGCACAAAAACAGACACATAGACCAATGGAATAGAATAGAGAACTCAGAATTGGGCCCACGAATACACGGCCAACTAATCTTTGACAAAGCAGGAAAGAATATCCAATGGAATAAAGACAGTCTCTTCGGCAAATGGGAAAACTGGACAACGACATGCAGAATAATGAACCTGGACCACTTTCTTACACCATACACAAAAAATGAACTCAAAATGGATGAAAGACCTAAATGTAAGAAAGGAAGCCACCAAAATCCTAGAGGAGAAAGCAGGCAAATTCTCACTCCACACTTCTTTGACCTCACCCACAGCAACTTCTCACACAACACGTCTCCAGAGGCAAGGGAAACAAAAGCAAAAATGAACTATTCGGACCTCATTAAGATAAAAAGCTTCTGCATGGTGAAGGAAACAATCAGCAAAGCTAAAAAGCAACTGAAAGAATGGGAGAAGATATTCACAAATGACATATCAGATAAAGGGCCAGAATCCAAAATTGATAAAAAACTTATCAAACTCAACACCCAAAAAACAAATAATCTAGTGAAGAAATGGGCACAAGACATGAATAGACACTTTTCCAAAGAAGACATCCAGATAGCTAACAGCATATGAAAAATTGCTCAACATCACTCATCATCAGAGAAATAAAAATCAATATCACAATGAGATATCACTTCACACCAACCAGAATGCCTAAAACTAACAACTCAGGCAATGACAGATGCTGGCAAGGATGTGGAGAAAGAGGAACGCTTTTGTATTGCTGGTGGGAATGCAAAGTGGTGCAACCACTCTGGAAAACAGTATGGAGGTTCCTTAAAAAAATAAAAACAGAAGTACCCTACAACCCAGCAACCACACTACTAGTTATTTATCCAAAGGATACAGGTGTGCTGCTTCAAAGGGACACATGCACCCCAATGTCTATAGCAGTGCTATCCACAATAGCCAAAGTATGTAAAAAGCCCAAATGTCTATCAGCAGATAAATGTATAAAGAAGATGTGGTATATATATGTATATACAATGGAGTACTACTCAGCAATCAAAAGGAATGAAATCTTGCCATTTCCAACAATGTGGATGGAACTAGAGTGTAGTATGCTAAGCGAGATTAGTTGGTCAGAAAAAGACAAATACATAACCTCACTCAGATGTGGGATTTGAGATACAAAACAGATGAACATAAGGGAAGGAAAGCAAAAATAATATAAAAACAGGGAGGGAGACAATACAAAAGAGACTCTTAAATATAGAACGCAAACTTAGGGTTGCTGGAGTGGTTGTGGTTGGAGGGATGGGCTAAATGGGAAAGGGGAATTAAAGAGGACACGTGTTGGGATGAGCACTGGGTGTTATATGTAGGGGATGAATCACTGGATTCTACTCCTGAAATCATTATTGCACTATATGCTAACTAACTTGGATGTAAATTTTAAAAACATACATTAATTAATTAATTTACTAATTAATTAATTAATTAAAAGAAATCAGAGAAGCTGGGGGAAAAAAAGAATGTCTCAGATCATTTATGAGACTGTACCATTCCTTGGGCATGTGTAACTTGAATGTCCCTGTACTTGCAGTTGCCTTTCGATGTTCTTAGTCCTTATATGCTTCCCCCCACCAAATGGAAAAAAGGGAAAATGAAGCGGGGGATAGCCCCCAGGTCATTAAATACCCTTGAAGTTGCTTCAACCAGAGGAGAAAGGGTTTGTCATATTGGTGGTGGGAGTTGCAAACATGTCTGCTTACATCTTTGCTGCATCCCCTTGACCAAAAGCAGCAAGCAGCAATAAGAACACTTATTCCTAATGTTTGGAGGATACTGTCCTAATTGCTCACCTTAGCTTCCACAAGCTGTGTTCAAACTGCTGTAGGAATCACTCTGGGTGCCTGCAACATGCCTAGGGTCAGGGGATGGTAGCCTCATCTATGGTGCCAGGCTGAAAATGACTGAAATCAACTGCAATTTACCATCCAAGCCTTCCACCTCCCCCCCACCCCAGCCTCCTCCCCGCAAGTTGCAAACCTTCAATAAACTCCAGATTTCCAGAATAGTTCTATCAGACAGATTCCACCAGTGCACCTGTCATCCAGGTGGAGATGTGGATTACTGGGGCCTCCTGCTCCACCATCTGCCCTGACACCACTTCTTCACAGTCAGTCTGTGTGACTTAGAGATTCTAGTGGATTTACCATATATCTTATTATCGGGTTTTTTTATTACAGCTTTACTAAGATCTTATTCATATGCCAATCACTGATTTAAGTGTACAATTGAGTCGTTTTTAGTATATTCACAGAGTTGTGCAACTATCACAACAACCAATTTTAGAACATTTTCATCACCCCTAGAATAAACCTAGTACTCATTAGCTGTCACTCCCCATTTCTCCCATCTCCTTTCCCCCTACCCCAGGCAACCATGAATCTACTTTCTATCTCTGTATAATTGCTTATTATGGACATTTGTTAATATTGGATTCATACAACACATGGTCTTTTGTGACTGAGTTCTTCCACACAGCATGTTTTCAGGTGCATTCATGTTGTTATTATGGTGATAATTTGCATTTCCCACAGTGAAGAAGATAAAGCACATTTCCATATCCATGTTTATTAGATTTCTTCTTTGTTAACGTTCACATTCATCCACTTTCCCAGGCTCACAGTGTTACTGACCACTTATAGAATGGACTCCTGTATCTCCAAATGTTCCCTTGCCTTCTGGCTTCCATTTGAGTTTGGTAAATGGGAAGCATTAGGTCATTTATTCACTAAGTAGTCTATGTTATGTTCACTGATCTGAGCAGTGTTTACGTATTCTGTGTACTAATCCTTGGTGATAACATGTGTGACCAATAATTTCTCCTAATATGTGGTTTGTCTTATCACTTTTTTAAATGATGAACAGTGTAATTATTTTTAAGCTAATAACATATAGGAATTTTTCTCTATTGCAAATGTCTTCTGTGTTCTGTTTAACAAATTCTTTCATAAGTCATAGTCATAAAGATATTTTTCTGTAATATTTTCTGAAATATATAGGTAGATTTTAATTGATTTGTTTTTGCACATGTATGTTGTGAAGAAATGTTCTAATTCATTTTTTTCCTTCATGAATAGCCAATATTCAATTCACTTTTAATTGAATTGTTTTATATACTCATCTCTTTCTTCATGGTGTGGCAATTTTGTGCTGATTATCCCAGCTCTACAATTTGTGTTTCATTAGATAAAGTAAGGCCATAAATTTTATGTTCTGACATTGATAGTGTCTTTGCAACTTTTTAAGTTTGAGGGCACTTTTCCAAGTTTCACAAAAAAAGTGTGACCTCAGCTGGGAACGTGCATGTCAGGTGACTAGATATTTTGCTGCTCTGGGTGTGTCCCTGAATGATGGTGAAAATGCCATGAGTATTGATTTGGGGGTTAAAAAAATTTTTAGCAACTAGGCAGATTTGCAAATATAGAATCTGTGAATGATGAGGATTGACCATAAATGAGCTTTCTGGCCAAATTAGCAATGTCTCTGATAGATACCAAGAGGCTGAGCATGAGAGAGGTGGGGGTTGCTATGACGTTCCATGGCTGGCATGGTCAGATATTCAATAAATTAAAATCCCAATAAGTAAAGAAAACCTCAAAATCTAAAAACCTCAGGCACCTGGGTGACTCAGTCGGTTAAGCGTACAACTTCAGCTTGGGTCATGATCTCACGTTTCTTGGGTTTGGGTCCCTATGCTGACAGCTCAGAGCCTGGAGCTTGCTTTGGAGTCTCTGTCTCCCTCTCTCTCTGTCCCTTCCCTACTCAAGCTCTGTCTCTCAAAAGTAAATAAACATTGAAAAAAAAATCTTTTAACTCAAAGGGTTTAAATTCTTTTCATTTCATTTCATTTCATTTTTATTTATTTTTGAGAGAGAGAGAGGGAGATTGGGTGCAAGTAACTGAAGGGTAGAGAGAGCGAGAGAGAGATTCCCAGGAGGGGGAGAGGGAGATAGAGAGAGAGGGAGAGAGAGAGAGAGAAGTGGGGCTCACCCAAAGTAGGCTCGAGCTCACCCAATGTGGGATTCAAACTCACGAACCATGAGATCATGATCTAAGCCAAAGTCAGATGCTTAACAACTGAACCACCCAGGTGCCCTCAAGGGGTTTAAATTCTTAAAAATCCCAATCTACATTGGCTCTGTTAGAGTTCTTAAATGTGTTTATTTTTTTCTTCTATCACTCCCTGAGGAGAAGAATTCTCTCAATTTACTGACTGTGTAACATAGTCATACTAAAACTACTCCCAGGATTAGGGTACCTCTTAGGTTTAATGATTCATAACAGGAATATTGGTCGTGGTCGTTCTAGGCCCTACTTCCAATATTTAGCCCTTTTTCATGGAGTACCTCATTCCTGTCTCCTATCATATCTGCCAGATTTGTTACTGTTCTTTGTATCTTCTCAGAGGCCAATTTTGCTCAGGAAAATCAGAACCAGAGGAGAGAGAGAAAGAGTAAGTTATACTGAGACCAAAAAGGTTACCATGTAGTGGACAGTAAGAGGGACTTAGCGGGCTTCATGTAGAGGATATACTTCCTGAAATCTCCCACTCTGGCACATTGTTTCTCTCCCCTCCACACACACCCATGCACCCGCATCCCCCTATTCTCCACACACAGGCAGAGATTTTTGTGAGGTCTGTGCAATGTTGCATTGCCCTGGCCCAGCTCCTGGTGGAGCAGAACTTGCCAGCCATTGCCATCCACCATAGGATGCCTGGGGAAAGAGGTGAATCAGAGATGGAAAGATGTCTTGTGTCTTTGGTAGCAAATGACTGTGAGAAAGGACTGTGAACATTTTTCTAATTTCCTTTTTGACAACAGCTTTCTTGGTATCAGTAGTTTAAAGATCTTCAGTGATGAATTCTTGTGGCCACCAACCTATTTGGTGGAGGCAAGGACATTAAGCAAGTGAACACTGCCATCAACTACCACCTGCCTGAAGATTCCCACACCTATCTGCATCAGGTAAGCTGCACACCAACACAGGCACCCCAGTGTCCCCTCCCACCCCCTGATTTTCTATGCCTTCATACCTTACATCCTCATCCTTCCTTTTGTCTGTCTTCCTACTTTGAGGTCTTCTAATGTCACCCTCTGTCTTCTTCCAGGAAGCCTGAGCAGACCACTTTGGCCACAAGAGTTTGGCCATCACATTTGTGTCAGATGAAAATGATGCCAAGATCCTCAGTGATGTGCAGGATCACTTTGAGGTCAGTAGTAGTGAGCTGCCTGATGAGATGGACATTTACTCCTCCAGTGAGTATTGATCTCAAGAAACTGGCTCCTCCAAGTCTTCAGAGTCTCCTTGTTCCTTAGTGACGTTATCTTGAACTATATAGTTCAGGCAGTGAGTGCCTGATGCCTAATGGGTGCCTGACAAGTTTATTCCTCCCATCTTGATACCATGTTGGGATATTTTGTTTATTTCTATGCAGGGTGCCTATCCTCTCTCAATCCATTATTTCTCTTTTGCACCCCAGTCTCTCCTCTGACCCCACCAAACACCTGCATGTATAGGGGTCTGTGTTTCTGCCAGTCTCACATAGCCTTTCCATGCCTTATTGTAAGTGTACATGTTTTCTCTGCAGTTGCAGCCATGGTTGAGGACTCACCCATCGTGTTGGAAGGTGACAGTCTGTCCTTCTTCAGGAGATGACAACAGGCATGGGGGTGAAGGAGACACCACTGCCACCTACCCCTGACAACCCCCAACCTCCACCCTATGGTTTCCCTATTTTGTGTCACCACCTCTTCTAAACCCCCAACTCCTGATTTGTCAGAATTTTTTCAAACAATATTAAAATGAACCACACACACATCGGTGGTATCTGCAAGTGACTGAGTTTAGGGTGAGATTATTTTAGGGCACAATTCAGGGTTGGTTTCTGTAAGGGCTTGGAGCTCATGGACTGTGATATGGAAATGGGTCTGAGGGCAGAGAGGTGGTTTTCTTTTCTTGTAGTGTTTTGTCTGCTTTGGGGATCTTGGTAATGCTGGCAATGTAGATGAGTCAGGAAGTGTTCTCTCCTTTTCAATTCTGGAAGACTTTGAGGATACTGGTGTTTATTCTTCCTGGAATGTTTGGTATAATTCTCCAGTGAAGCCATCTGATCTGGGATGTTTCTGTTTTTTGATTACTGATTCAATCCTCTTACTGGTTATGGGTCTTGTTAGGTTTCTTCATTATTAAGTCTTTATAGGTTGTCTGTTCCTACAAATTTGTCCATTTCACCTTGGTTTTCTAATTTTTTCATGTACACTTGTTATTTCAGTGTGGCTTTTCCCCTGCATTAATTGTTGGCTTTTGATTGTTAAACTATTTTACTTCACAAAATGTGTAGTTTTTTTAAGCTATGCAATTAAGTTTTTCAAAGAATGTAAAAATTGACAGAATATCCATGACCTACAAATAAAATTGGTTTTTTTACAGTTTATTTTTTCTAATTAATTTCTTTTAAAAATGTTTCAAATTTGAATATAGTTGACACAAGATTACATTAGTTTCAGGCATACAACACAGTGACTAACCTTCTGTCTACACCATGCTGTGCTCACCACCGTGTAGCTGACATCTGTCACCACACAATGATGTTACAGTCTCACTGGCGATATTCCCCATGCTGTGCCTTTTATTCCTATGACCTGTTCCTTCCATAATTGGTCATAATTCCTATGACCTGTGTCTCCCACTCCCTTCACCTATTTTTCCCAACCTCCCACTCCCTTCTCTCTGACAATCATCAGTTCATTCTCTGTATTTATAGGTCTGATTCCGCTGTTTGTTTCTTTATTCATTTTTGGTTTTTTTAGATTCCACATATGAGTGAAATCATATGCTATTTGTCTTTCTCAGTCTGACTTACTTCACTTAGCATACATACTACCCTATTTGTCCATCCATGTTGTCACAAGTGTCAAGATCTCATCGTTTTGTGGCTGCATAATATTCTATCGTGTGTATATGTATATGTGTGAATATGCCACGCATCTTCCTTATCCATTTGTTTATGGGTGGACACAGGTTGTATCAGTGTGGCTTTTGAAAAAAAAAAAAAAAACTTCACATTCTGAACATTATCTGGGACAAGGGCGCCCCCTGGTGTCCAGGCCCCTGTCCAGGTGCTGGGAGTTGAAGGAGACCCTAGGGAGGGCTTGGCTGAAGAGGAGAAAGGCAGCTAGGTCTTCTCTCCTTAGTCCTGTGGCCTCATGTAGGGTGGATGGTAAGGGGACATCCCCCACTGCTCTGCTCTCAGGTGGATTCTGAGAAGCCTGAATGGGGTCTGGACTGTAAGTCAGGTAGAGATGTCTGAGCAGAAGCCTGGGCATCAGTGGGGAGAGGAAGAAGTTTCTGAGCAGCCCTGGACTCCACAGGGATCAGGCTCAGGGGTGAGACAGGATTGCAGGAGAGGCACTCTCAGGAGCCAGTTCCATTGCTTAAGTTTCTGTATCCTTGTGCACCTCCTCCCTCCAGCTTCTTGATGGTAAAACAGAGAAAACCAAAAACTAGAACCATTTCCTTGGACTCCTAGTTCTAAATGTTTCAAAATTCAGTTAAACAAAAATCCCCTCTTATTTGGAAATAGCATCTCAATATCTATATAATACTCTACAGTGTAGATGTGCACACTGGGGTTGTAGGACTAAGATGACAGCTTCCCTAAAACCCCTTCCAGAAAGTATAAAAGGGGTTCCTGAGGTGGAGGAACAACCTGGTGCCCAGAACTCCCTCTCCCATGGCATGTGAGGCCCAAGTGACACCTGGTGTGAGTGCATTCCTGCCCTACATGGGTCAAGAGTGAACCCACACACTTCATTTAACACCCAGTCTAAATGGGATTGCTCCCATATATCCGGGGGTTGATAAAAGGTCCACAGAGTAGAACTGAAACCCAGTCACTCCAAACCTCCTTGTCCCATTGATGGAACCCAAGTGAGAGCCCCAAACCCTTGTGCCTCCCCTAATCATCTCTCACAATCACCACCACCATCTGCCTGGAATCCACCAGGACTAATGTCATTAAGTCCTTTTCCTCACTTGTATCGATCACACATGCTCCCCCAGACATTCTATACTCTCTCTCGACAAGGCTTTGCACACCCCTATTGTGCCTCCTCCCACGCCCCCTCCCCAGCTGCTGAACTTTCCACTGCGCCCCCTGGAATTCTCAGCCCATGATCAGCAAGTGTCCAGAGTCCTTTCTGGATGTTCCCTCAAGTCACAGCTCTGACAGAAACCGGGTCTCCCTGAGGACACAGCTGCCTGTGCAGTCCTCTTCCAAGGGGTGATTCCTTCCCATGGTTCTTGCACCTCTGGGCCAGGAGGAAGGTGGGCCTTCATTGTACCCAACCCCCATTCTCATTCTTATTTCTCTTAATGACCCTGTTTCCTAATTCCCTGAGCAAACTGAATACATCAGAGGACAGTATTTGCTGATTTCTACACCACCTACTCATGTGTCGGCATCTGCACCCACATGATGGACTGTCCAGTCCTGTAGCACAGGTTGCCCATCCATGGTTGTGCCAGTCAGAGCCAGTCCCCTGCTGCGGCCCTCAACCTCGCCCCTTCTTGTCTACTTACAGGTATTGCTCCAGTGTTCTTCTCTTTTTATCATTTTTATCATCAATCTTTGTTCCCAACCAGACTATTGTGGTGGCCATGAGAACACACATCCCTGACCCTCAGCTTGAGGGGCAGTAACTGATCCAGGGTCCTGGCTCTGTGAACTCAGATCTGATGCCATGTTTGCTCTGAGATGATACTTCCTGTGGAATTCCCCCAGCCAAGGCTTGTGAACAGCAAGGAAATGAAGACAGGACTCTTCCTCTTCTGGAAGCTGACCTAGGCTCCAGGGTTCCCTGACACTCTGATGAACTCGGTTTGCTCTGCACTGGGTCTAGGACTCTTCCAGCCAACCTTTCTTCTCTTTCTCCTTCCCTTGAATTCAGACTTGCATCAGGATTTGGTGTACTCCCAGCCTTTCTGGCTACTTCTCCATTTTCCTTACAAGGGTTTCTCTTAACAAATTACTCACATTGTAATACCGTATTGGTGCCTGCTCCTCACAGGACACTACACAAGTCGTGTCAGGAATGGCCTGACAATGCAAGCAAAAGGATGGGGATTTGGGACTAGCTCACCCACTGTCTGACAAGCCAAGAAGACACTGTCCAGGCTGGTAGGTGGGACACAAATGGCAACTAAACTACTACAGATTTTACTGGCTGTGACCTGAGAAAATGTCCTTGTTGGGGGAAGGCTATGGCAGGTGTGATGATAGAACCTTTGAAAAACAATGGGGAGAGTGGTGCCTATAGAAACAGTGGAGTTGGCAGGTTATTGCTAAGCTGTATTGATGCCTCACAGAAAGGTAATGACAATCTGAAGACAGTTAACAGGCAGTTAGTGGCTAACATGAGACCCTCTGCCGTATCTTATGGAGGCATTCATGTCCTGTAGAGGAAGGGCAGATAAAGTTGAATGGCATCTGAAGACATAATTGTGAGAGTCACAGAACTCCAGAGACATGTAGACCCTCAGCCACAGCAGACCTGTGATGTAAAATTCAAGGTCCTGGTGAATAAAACCTAAGATTCTGAAACCCAGATGTTATCCCAGTGGATGCCCTTCGGGACCCTCTCGAGAAGCAGAGGAGGCTTGTCCTTATCTAGTAATGGTTATCACTTCCTGTGATGGAACATAATGCAGGAGTCTCACCCCTAGGATCCAAGTGATATCCACTCAGGAGCTTTGCAAGAACTAACCAGCATGTAGATGTAGGAGCATGAGCAGCACCTCTGCCTTGGATTTTGAGGATGCTTCATCAAGGGGTCAGACTGTCAGGCTGGGTAAGGAAAAATGCATTCACTGAGGGCACTTTCTCAGGACATGAGTTCATATAGGTACCCAGGGCTTGGGGTAATCTTACTGTTGAGGTTGCTCTGCATAGACTGGGAAAATTGATGTCTAATTCAAAACAAGGTAGACATGACTTTGTTGCCCCAGTAGAAACACAGTAAAGGATCAGATAAAGAAGCTGAAGGAAATGGACATATGGAATGGAGGTGTTTTGTGAGGCCAGAAGACCCACCAGAGGATTATCTTCCACAAGAGGATCCAAAAGACTCACCTTTCAAAAAGCCATCACCAATGTGCTGGCAAGAGGAAACAGTGCATCACAAATACATTTGAGGTAATTTTCCTCTACAGGGCAGGTGTCATGGCAGGAAAAGCCTTAGAATTGGCTCATTAATACCACTGGGGATGATATGGCCTTAAAGAGATAGATATCAAGTAGTGGGAGTGCCATGACAGGCATATTGGATGAAGGACCTCCAATAAGTAGCCCCTGGTTATTCAGTTTTCCCTCAGCTATTCAGTCAAACACTAATGTAGATGCTGCTTGGCAGGGACTTTGAAGACCTAAGTAAGGTCTCAAACCAGTTGACCTTAAAATAGGGAGATTACCCTAGGTTTCACTGAGCTAATCAGGTGAGTTTTTTAAAGTTCTTGGTTCTTCCTGAGCAAAAGGATTCAAAGTGTCAGAGGGATTTGATGTGAAGGGGTTCTCTATTGTTGCTGAAAGTGGAGGGGCACAGTGGCCAACATTTTTTGTAGGCACTAGGGACCATTCCAGCTGGCAAGGAAATGGGAACTTCAGCCTTATAACTGTGGGAAACAGAATTCTGCCACCAGGTCTGTATGAACTTGAAGGAGAAATTCACCTACAGATAAGAACACAGCTTTGTGAAACCCTGAAGAGAGAACCCATCTATGTCATGCCTGGATTTCTGACTACAAAACCGTAGGGAAATTAATGGGTGCTGGGGCACCTGGGTGACTCAGTCAATTAAGCATCTGACTCTTGATTTCAGCTCAGGTCACAATCTCAACAGCTTGTGAGTTCGAGCCCCTCTTCAGGCTCCACGCTGATAGTGCAGAGCCTGCTTGGGATTCTCTCTCCCTCTCTTTCTGCCCCTCCCACCCTCTCAAAATAAATAAATAAACTTTTAAAAAATTAATAAGTGTCCCTTAGAGCCACTAACTTGTGGTAATTAGCTCTGTAGTAATAGAAAATGAATACACAGGCTCACTATGCAGCAAATCAGCACATGGCACTTTTTCCACTGAAATGAATGTGAACTACCATGCACACTAGTTGCATGAAACCAAACCCTTCCTGACTTTTTGGTGTATTCCATTTAGTGATTTTTATGTGATACAATTAAGTTCTAATACAGTCATATTTCATTCATGCATTCAACAACAATTAATTTAGAGCCTACTATGTTCCAGGAATGGCTTTATATGCTGGGGATACAGCTTGCACCAAAATAACCTGAAGCCCCTGTGCTCATGTGTCCTACATTCTAGAGGCTTCCCAAGAGTGAGACAGGGCCATCAGAGAATTTTCAGTGAACACATGATGTGACCTGACTCACATTAGCAGGATCAATGACCCCTGAGGGGAGAAGAGTTGCAGGTGGCAGGTGATGCAGGACACCAGGGCCACAATCCAGGAGGGAGAGGGTGGTGGAGACTAAGGGGAGGAGAGGGCCTGAGGGGTGGGAGAGATAGAGAGAAGGGCTATAGACACAGGGTGAGGAAAAAAACAGAGGTAAAGAATTCTGAAGCTGTGGAATTCTCAGATTTAAATATGTTGCTTTACAGATTTTTAGTGTCTCTATCTACAGGGCGTAGCAAGATATTCTTTGCATCTAGTATTTACTATACTCTGGGGCTGCCTGAAAACCCATTGCTTCCTTATGATAATTAGGGTAAGGAAAACAATGCCAACTGCCCCAATAGTATGCACATAACTTAGGTATTAATTCACACACAGGAAATACGTGAACACTGGAGAAGGGCATTTGACTGCACTGAACACTTACAACTTGGGAGGTGATTAAAGCCTGTCCACTCTTCCAGCGGAAATATACAGAACAATTGTGCATCGATGGACTGAAGAAATGTCCAGGACTCACACACATAATCTTGGGGCTATGGAATGAAGGTCATGTTAAAACACAGGAGTCACTGATATATTGTTTGGGAAAACTGAAGAGCTTTGTGAGCCTGACAGCTGTGCTGGATGGTCACTTTTCTGTAGGGTGGGGCCAAAATCACTTTTACAGATAGATTCCTGATGTTCAGGGGTTACCAACATTGTGCTACCGCTATAGTTCATCAACATAAAGGAAACAGGCCTCAATAGGAATCTATAGCTGGTGCATCAGACCCAACTTGTCCAGGTGTAAAGAGAAAACCCCTGTTTCTCCCTCTCTGTTACCAGGGCTAGTTCACTTTCTGTGTTCCCTGAAGATGAGTTCCCTGAAGATGAGTTTTCTTCTAGAAGAGTCCCGAGAAAGAGAGGTGAGGGGTGGGAGGTAAGAGAGTCCAGTTCAGAGAATGTTCCGTAAAGGACTGTAAAGGAAAAGGGGCTGAGCCCAGCCCGTGGGTCTCTCTCTGGTTTCCTCAGGCAGCCCCTGGGCCAGGACTCAGGAAGACAGGATGGCAAAGTCACCTGACCACAGTGCACAAGGAGAGGGGTCAAGGCAAAGTCTCAGAACCCCCGGGAGGGCCTGGCTCTCTGAGTCCCCTCACGAGAGCTGTATCTGGCACAGAGAAGCCCAATGTAGGGGAGTCCTCATCTCCCCTGGTCTTACTTGCTCTCACAGCCTGGGTCAGGCCTTCCTGCCTGGATACTGATGACGCGGCAACAATCCACACTCCCATTGGTTTTTCGGTAGTTAGGAAGGAAGAAACCTGGACCTCTTCCCCACCTGAGTTCTTGTTGTTCTAGAGCACACCTCCAGCAACTCTACTTCAAGCAATCTAAACTGCTGCTCAAACAACCCCAGTGATGAGAGCTCCAAGGAGAACCTGGCCAGCAGATGCCCTCTTGATGAGCATGGTGGCTGAGAAAATGGATCTGAGGAGGAAAGGAAAAGTGAGGGCTCTGTCTGTGCCAGATTCTGCTGCAAGTGTCTAGAAGGGTTCCTGTTTCCGATATTTAGCTCCACTACTCATCCCCTTCATTACTCATTCTCATGGTGATGGGCTCACGCAGCCCCTCATGCTGCACACGGCATGTGTATCTGTCCTCTTCTCAAGAAGGCAGCACAATGGCCAAGCACTTCTAGATGGTTCCATCCCCTTCTGCTTGGTCTCCATAAGCTCTCTGTCCTGGATCTGGTGCTCCCCAGCACACTGCCAGGTCAGGGCGATATGTACATGGCAGAAGCCCAGGGCACACCACACCTCAGGGTGACCTTACAGTCAGAGAGGGGGTGGTGAGTCACGTGTGTTCTGGTAGGGTCTGTGGAAGACAAAACAGGGAGGGCTAAGGCAAGGCCTTCTTAAAGCATTCACAGACCATGATGCCATAATGCCTGATGGTTTGGCTGCTACCAGAGTGAGGTAGGGAGTGTCCCTTATCAGGAGGTAGCGGGAAATGCACTATCCAGGCCAGGTCCCAAGACAAGGGGGTGGGAACCCAATCTGACACTTTCCTCCAAGGTAAGAGCCTTTTCAAAGACTCTCCACCCTCTAATCAAGCATATAACTCAATTTTTCTGGATAAATATTTATAGGTACTCACAGTTACTGTATCTATAGTGGGAAAGGGACACAAAAGTGAGAAACTTCCATGAGCCTCGGAACCACTCCTGTGCTCTCCTAAGAGTGCTCTACCCAGCATGGGCCTAAGAAGAGTGTGTAAGGACCTGGGGAAGATGGTGGTGTAAGAGGACGCTGGGCTCACCGTGTCCTGCTGATCACTTAGATTCCACCTACACCTGCCTAAATAACCCAGAAAACTGCCAGAAGACTAGCAGAACAGAGTCTCCAGAGCCAAGAGCAGATGAGAGGCCCACGGAAGAGGGTAGGAAGGGCAGTGGGGCGGTGCGCGCCACATGGACTGGCGGGAAGGAGCCGGGGCACAGGGGCAGCCCGCCGGCAAAGCAGAGCCACCGAGTCTGGCTGGCAAAAGCAGAGGGGCTGGAGGGAGTGTGTTCCGACAGCAAGCGGGACTTAACACCTGAAAGGTTATAAATTAACAGCTCTGCTCTGAGAGAGGGAGGGCTGGAGGACAACGGGAGGGAGAGTTGCTGAGCCCCGGATGACAGAGCGCAGCTTGGCGGGGAACAAAGGTGCTCGCCAGCGCCATCTCCCTCGCCCATCCCCCAGCCAAAATCCCAAAGGGAACCGGTTCCTGCCAGGGAACTTGCTGGCACTGCACAAATACCCAACGCTGTGCTTCTGCAGATCCATTCCTCCGGTGGGTCTGACTTCCTCCCGGTGCCACAGGGCCCCTCCCAAAGCAGAAAAAAAAGTGAGCTGAGCCTCCCCCTCCTGCCCCTGTGCACCTGGCCGATCTACCCCAGTTAATACACCAGATCCCCAGCACCACAAGCCTGGTAGTGTGCAAGTAGCCCAGACGGGCCATGCCACCCCACAGTGAATCCCGCCTCTAGGAGAGGGAAAGAGAAGGCACACACCAGTCTGACTGTGGCCCCAGCAGTGGCCTGGGGGCAGACATCAGGTCTGATTAAGGCCCCACCCACCAACGCAAGTTATTCAAGACAGCACAGGGGAAGTGCCCCGCAGTTCCGCACCCCTCCAGGGACTATCCAAAATGATGAAACAGAAGAATTCCCCTCAAAAAAACGTCTAGGAAATAACAACAGCTAATGAACTGATCAAAAAGGATTTAAACAATAAAACAGAAAGTGAATTTAGAATAATAGTCATAAAATTAATCGCTGGGCTTGAAAACAGTATAAAGGACAGCAAAGAATCTATTGCTACAGAGATCAAGGGACTAAGGAACAGCCAGGAGGAGCTAAAAAATGCTATTAATGAGCTGCAAAATAAAATGGAGACAACCACGGCTCGGATTGAAGAGGCAGAGGAGAGAATAGGTGAACTAAAAGATAAAATTATGGAAAAAGAGGAAGCTGAGAAAAAGAGAGATAAAAAAAATCCAGGAGTATGAGGGGGAAATTAGAGAACTAAGTGATGCACTAAAGAGAAATAACCTACGCATAATTGGTATGCCAGAAGAGGAAGAGAGAGGGAAAGGTGCTGAAGGTGTACTTGAAGAAATCATAGCTGAGAACTTCCCTGATCTGGGGGAGGAAAAAGGCATTGAAATCCAAGAGACACAGAGAACTCCCTTCAGACGTAACTTGAATCGATCTTCTGCATGACATATCATAGTGAAACTGGCAAAATACAAGGATAAAGAGAAAACTCTAAAAGCAGCTAGGGGTAAACACACTCTAACTTATAAAGGGAGACCCATAAGACTCATGATGGATCTCTCTACTGAAACTTGGCAGGCCAGAAAGGAATGGCAGGAGATCTTCAATGTGATGAACAGAAAAAATATGCAGCCAAGAATCCTTTATCCAGCAAGTCTGTCCTTTAGAATAGAAGAAGAGATAAAGGTCTTCCCAAACAAACAAAAACTGAAGGAATTCGTCACCACTAAACCAGCCCTACAAGAGATCCTAAGGGGATCCTGTGAGACAAAGTACCAGAGACATCGCTACAAGCATGAAACCTGCGGACATCACAATGACTCTAAACCCATATCTTTCTATAATAACACTGAATGTAAATGGACTAAATGCGCCAACCAAAAGACATAGGGTATCAGAACGGATAAAAAAACAAGACCCATAGAGGCGCCTGGGTGTCTTGGTCGGCTAAGCGTCCGACTTCGGCTCAGGTCATGATCTCACGGTCCGTGAGTTCAAGCCCCACGTCGGGCTCTGTGCTGACAGCTCGGAGCCTGGAGCCTGTTTAGGATTCTGTGTCTCCCTCTCTCTCTTCTCCTCCCTTGTTCATGCTCTGTCTCTCTCTGTCTCAAAAATAAATAAACGTTTAAAAAAAATTAAAAAAAAAAAACAAGACCCATCTATTTGCTGTCTACAAGAGACTCATTTTAGACCTGAGGACATCTTCAGATTGAGAGTGAGGGGATGGAGAACTATTTATCATGCCACTGGAAGTCAAAAGAAAGCTGGAGTAGCCATACTTCTATCAGACAAACTAGATATTAAATTAAAGGCTGTAACAAGAGATGAAGAAGGGTATTATATAATAATTACAGGGTCTATCCATCAGGAAGAGCTAACAATTATATATGTCTATGCACTGAATACAAGAGCCCCCAAATATATACAACAATTACCCACAAACATAAGCAACCTTATTGATAAGAATGTGGTAATTGCAGGGGACTTTAACACTCCACTTACAGAAATGGATAGATCATCTAGACACATGGTCAATAAAGAAACAAGGGCCCTGAATGATACATTGGATCAGATGGACTTGACAGATGTATTTAGAACTCTGCATCCCAAAGCAACAGAATATACTTTCTTCTCGAGTGCACATGGAACATTCTCCAAGATAGATCACATAATGGGTCACAAGACAGCCCTTCATAAGTATACAAGACTTGAAATCATACCATGCATACTTTCAGACCACAATGCTATGAAGCTTGAAATCAACCACAGGAAAAAGTCTGGAAAACCTCCAAAAGTGTGGAGGTTAAAGAACACCCTACTAAAGAATGAGTGGGTCAACCAGGCAATTAGAGAAGAAATTTAAAAATATATGGAAACAAACAAAAATGAAAATACAACAATCCAAACGCTTTGGGATGCAGCAAAGGCAGTCCTGAGAGGAAAATACCTTGCAATCCAGGCCTATCTCAAGAAACAAGAAAAATCCCAAATACAAATCTAACAGCACACCTAAAGGAAATAGAAGCAGAACAGCAAAGACAGCCTAAACCCAACAGAAGAAGAGAAATAATAAAGATCAGAGCAGAAATAAACAATATAGAATCTAAAAAAACGGTAGAGCAGATCAACGAAACCAAGAGTTGGTTTTTTGAAAAAATAAACAAAATTGATAAACCTCTAGCCAGGCTTCTCAAAAAGAAAAGGGAGATGACCCAAATAGATAAAATCATGAATGAAAATGGATGATTACAACCAATCCCTCAGAGATACAAGCGATTATCAGGGAATACTATGAAAAATTATATGCCAACAAACTGGACAACCTGGAAGAAATGGACAAATTCCTAAACACCCACACGCTTCCAAAACTCAATCAGGAGGAAATAGAAAGCTTGAACAGACCCCTAACCAGTGAAGAAATTGAATCAGTTATCAAAAATATCCCAACAAATAAGAGTCCAAGACCAGATGGCTTCCAAAGGGAGTTCTACCAGACATTTAAAGCAGAGATAATACCTATCCTTCTCAAGCTATTCCAAAAAAATAGAACGGAAGGAAAACTTCCAGACTCATTCTATAAAGCCAGTATGACTTTGATTCCTAAACCAGACAGAGACCCAGTAAAAAAAGAGAACCACAGGCCAATATCCCTGATGAATATGGATGCAAAAATTCTCAATAAGATACTAGCAAATCTAATTCAACAGCATATAAAAAGAATTATTCACCATGGTCAAGTGGGATTCATTCCTGGGATGCAGGGCTGGTTCAACATTCACAAATCAATCAACGTGATACATCACATTAATAAAAGAAAAGATAAGAACCATACGATCCTGTCAATTGATGCAGAAAAGGCATTTGACAAAATTCAGCAACGTTTCTTAATAAAAACCCTCCAGAAAGTCAGGATAGAAGGAACATACTTAAAGATCATAAAAGCCATTTATGAAAAGCCCACAGCTAACATCATCCTCAATGGGGAAACACTGAGAGCTTTCCCCCTGAGATCAGGAACACGACAGGGATGTCCACTCTCACCGCTGCTGTTTAACATAGTGTTGGAAGTGCTAGCATCAGCAATCAGACAACAAAAGGAAATCAAAGGCATCAAAATTGGGAAAGATGAAGTCAAGCTTTCACTTTTTGCAGATGACATGATATTATACATGGAAAATCCGATAAACTCCACCAAAAGTCTGCTAGAACTGATACATGAATTCAGCAAAGTTGCAGGATACAAAATCAATGTACAGAAATCAATTGCATTCTTATACACTAATAATGAAGGAACAGAAAGACAAAGAAAGAAACTGATCCCATTCAGAATTGCACCAAGAAGCATAAAATACCTAGGGATAAATCTAACCAAAGATGTAAAAGATCTGTATGCTGAAAACTATAGAAAGCTTATGAAGGAAATTAAAGAAGATATAAAGAAATGGAAAAACACTCCATGCTCATGGATTGGAAGCATAAATATTGTCAAAATGTCAATACTACCCAAAGCTATCTACACATTCAATGCAATCCCAATCAAAATTGCACCAGCATTCTTCTCGAAACCAGAACAAGCAATCCTAAAATTCACATGGAACCACAAAAGGCCCCGAATAGCCAAAGTAATTTCGAAGAAGACCAAAGCAGGAGGCATCACAATCCCAGACTTTAGCCTCTACTACAAAGCTGTCATCATCAAGACAGCATGGTATTGGCACAAAAACAGACACATAGACCAATGGAATAGAATAGAAACCCCAGAACTAGACCCACAAACGTATGGCCAACTCATCTTTGACAAAGCAGGAAAGAACATCCAATGGGAAAAAGACAGTCTCTTTAACAAATGGTGCTGGGAGAACTGGACAGCAACATGCAGAAGGTTGAAACTAGACCACTTTCTCACACCATTCACAAAAATAAACTCAAAATGGATAAAGGACCTGAATGTGAGACAGGAAACCATCAAAACCCTAGAGGAGAAAGCAGGAAAAGACCTCTCTGACCTCAGCCACAGCAACTTCTTACTTGACACATCCCCAAAGGCAAGGGAATTAAAAGCAAAAATGAACTACTGGGTCTTCATGAAGATAAAAAAGCTTCTGCACAGCAAGGGAAACAATCAACAAAACTAAAAGGCAACCAACAGAATGGGAAAAGATATTTGCAAATGACATATCGGACAAAGGGCTAGTATCCAAAATCTATAAAGAGCTCACCAAACTCCACACCTGAAAAACAAATAACCCGGTGAAGAAATGGGCAGAAAACATGAATAGACACTTCTCTAAAGAAGACATCCGGATGGCCAACAGGCACATGAAAAGATGCTCAACATCGCTCCTCATCAGGAAAATACAAATCAAAACCACACGCAGATATCACCTCACGCCAGTCAGAGTGGCCAAAATGAACAAATCAGGAGACTATAGATGCTGGAGAGGATGTGGAGAAACGGGAACCCTCTTGCACTGTTGGTGGGAATGCAAATTGGTGCAGCCACTCTGGAAAACAGTGTGGAGGTTCCTCAGAAAATTAAAAATAGACCTACCCTATGACCCAGCAATGGCACTGGTAGGAATTTACCCAAGGGATACAGGAGTACTGATGCATAGGGGCACTTGTACCCCAATGTTTATAGCAGTACTCTCAACAATAGCCAAATTATGGAAAGAGCCTAAATGTCTATCAACTGATGAATGGATAAAAAAATTGTGGTTTATATATCCAATGGAATACTACTTGGCAATGAGAAAGAATGAAATCATGCCATTTGCAACAACATGAATGGAACTAGAAGGTATTGTGCTAAATGAAATAAGTCAGTCAGAGAAAGACAGATATATGTTTTCACCCACATATGGATCTTGAGAAACTTAACAGAAGACCATGGGGGAAGGGAAGGAGGAAAAATAGTTACAAACAGAAAGGGAGGGAGGAAAACCATAAGAGACTCTTAAATACAGAGGACAAACTGGGGTTTGATGGGGGTGTGGAGAAGAGGGGGAAATTGGTGATGGGCATTGAGGAGAGAACTTGGGATGAGCACTGGGTGTTGTATGTAGCGATGAACCATGGGAATATATCCCAAAAACCAAGAGCACACTTTACACACTGTATGTTAGCCAATTTGACAATAAATAAATAAATAAATAAATAAATACATAAATAAATAAATACAAAAAAAAAAGAAAGTCTAGAACTGAAAGGGGGGAAAATGTAATGAAAGTTCAATCGCTAAACTCCACTGAAGGTCTGGGAAGGAAGAATGAAGAATCAATGAAGTTGAATATAAATCAGTAGAAATTACCCAATCCAAAAAAAAAACAAAAAACAAAAAACAAAAACAGAGTGAAATGATTGAAGAGAAACTAACAAAACCTCAGAAATCCACAGGAGAATAAAAAAGGCAAATAGGCAATCAAAATCCAAAACTGAGAAGGAGAAAAAAGAGCAGAAAAATATTTGAAGAAATCTTATTTGAAAATTCTTCTGATTTAGTGCAAAAACCTTGAGCAAATAGATCTGAAAAGCTCACCACTCACCAGACAAGAGAAGCAAGAAAAAACCACACCAAGGCTCATCCATGTCCGAGTGAGGAGAATCAAAGAGAAGACAGATCTTCAAAGCAACAGAGTTAATGACACCTTCCACACAGGGCATGAAAGTTTTAAAATGTTCACAAATTCACTGTCACTACCCCCATGAAGAGGTAGAACTAATTCTCCTCCTCTTGTATGTGGACTGGACTCAGTGACTCACTTCTAATGGGCAAAATAAGGGAGATGTACTGGTGTGTGACTTCAGAGTTTAGGTCTCAAAGGGACCATCGTTTTTTTTCTCTCTCTTCTCTCTTTCTTTCCCTCTCTCAAATGATGGATTTTGGAAGAAGCCAAGTGCCCTGTCAGAAAGATCCTCACTTGTGAACAGGCCCATGCAGTGAGGAGCTGAGGCTTCCTCCTGGCAGACTGTGGACACTGAAGCTCTCTGCCAGTAGCCACACGTGAGAGCATGAACTCAGATCCTCCATGTCACGCCTTTGCATCACTGTGATTCTAGTCCCATCTCCACTGCAACCTAATGAAAAGCTGTCCTTACACTTCCCCCCTGTCCTTACACTTCTGATTCACAGGAATTTATTGCCATAATAATGTCATTTGAAGCTGCAGAATTGCGTTATAATTTGTGACACTTCAATGCATAATGATACACACATTGGTACCTGGACATGGGTGCTGGCATCACAGACACTTTACAGGAGGCAGGTGCTGGAGAGCGGGCAGGGGTGGGGTCAGAAGGAATGTGAGGTGAGAGTTTAGAAGTAAGAGATCAGCAGGAACGCTGGAAATTTTCAAGGAAAGGGGCAGAGACATAGAAAAGGAAAAAAGTCCTCTAGAGATGGAGACTGAAGACATGAAGCCACTGCAGACACAGTCACATGTCCCAAAAAGATGGGTCACCAGTGTGCAGAGCAGCTAAGACACAAGCTGACTGTATGCTGTGTACAAGATGTGCACTTTCACTATGAAGACACAAATGGAACTTAAGCAGATGGAACATCTGTGCCAGGCAAACTGTGACATGAGGAAGCTGGTATATTAATATCAGTAATAAAAGAGATCTGAAAAGAGAACACATTGCAGGAGATAAAGAGAGGCCCCTGGAGATAAATCTAATAGAATGAGAAATGTCACGAGTGCAGACAGGAAGGAGACCAGTGGTCACCCAGGGCTGGGGGCAGAGGGCGAGGACCAGATGCAAAGGGGCATTAGGAAACTCAGGATAAGGGACTTGTTCTCTATACTCTTCGTGTTACTAGTTCCATGAGTCTAAACCATTGGTGACATTCCTCTAACTGTGCATTCACACCTGGGAAATTTTATCTCAAATGAAAGCCTTATGAAATGAGACAAAAGAAGGGAGGAAATGGCAAAATAAAGATGAATATGAACTAGGTAAACATAAATGAAGAGATAAACTTTAGATAAATGTAATATAGATAAATATAATTGAGGAGAATTCATTGCCAGCTCTCCTGCCCTGAACTAATTATAAAGGAAGTCCTGCAGACCAAAAAGAAATGACACTGATGGTAACTCATATTCAGAATGGAGTAATTAACAACAGAAATGGGACTTTCTATGTATGTACATTTTCTTCTTAGCTTCCTTAAAAGACAAGTGACTGTCCCAAACATTAAGTAGTACGATATTGTCTGATTTATAATGTATGTTGGTGATACATGTAGCAATACTAGTAGAGGGGTAAATGCAGCTCTAAAGCTGCAAGTATCCTGTATTTACCAGATGGAGGTCAATGTTGCCTTAAGTAGATTGTGAAAAATTAATGACACAGATTTCAA
Organism: Panthera tigris; assembly: GCF_018350195.1. Lineage (NCBI taxonomy): Eukaryota > Metazoa > Chordata > Mammalia > Carnivora > Felidae > Panthera > Panthera tigris. Next base: position 29,735,122 of record NC_056664.1, on the reverse strand, counting down.
TCCTACAACTTCAATATAACTTAATGGAAAATATTATAGCTTAAAAGTCACTAGAAAACTAAAATCATAAACGAAAGATATTTGCTTGAAACAAAGGAAGGTAAGAAAGGAGGCACAAGAATGGAACAGACATGAGACAATTCAGAAACAAATAGCAAAAGGACAGGCCCAAATTCTATCATGTCAGGAATCATATTAAATATAAACCAACTAAAATTCCAATCAAAAGGTTGAGACTATCAGACTGCATAAATATCAACATAGACTATATGCTATGTAGAACAGAAACACTTGCACTACAAAACCAGAAACAGGTTAAAAGTTCAAAGGTTAAGGAGTATCCCATGGGAATAAAAAGCATAAGAAATATGGAATGTTGCATTAATCTGAAGTAAAATAGGCTGCTACACAAGTAGCATCGCTAGACACAGAATGATGTTCTATAAGGATAATAGGTCAGCATCGCAGCAAGACAAAGTAATGAATGGAGAAGACCCTCAGTACAGAGCTCTAAAACAGGTGACACATAAAGTGGAAGAATGGTAAAGAAATAGACAAACTAACTATTATATTTAGAGATCAATTCTCCTCTCTCATTAATAAAACAAGTAAGGATTCAAGGACTTCAACCATACTGTGAGCCAGAATAGACCACCGACTGGCCCTAAAATAAGTCTCAATAACGTAAAGGCAGTGATATTATAGAGTACACTCTGTGACCACAGTGACATTAAATTAGAAATCTGTAACATGGGCATCTTTGGAAAATCCCCAAATATTTGTAAATTAGAACATATATCAAACCCCTGGGTCATCATGGCTTAGAGAAACAATCACAGGGATGTCAGGTTTCTCTGCACCTGAATGACAATGTACAGAAACGACAATGTGAGGTCTGTAGATGCAACAAAAGCAGAGGCTGTGATTTCACAGTTTTCAGGGACAGGAAGCCCAGGCCTGAGGGACCCAGACAGCAGGTCGCTCTTTCAAAGATGTACCAAGGGGTAGAAAAGGAAGCACTCCAGGGTCTTGGGCTCTCCAGATGAGGGAGGGGGCCTCCCTCCAGGCTCCAGCTGTGGGGTTCTGATCCCTGCATACAAGCTTCCCCTGTCAATCTTGGACATGGTGTAGAGATGCCTGAGTCCTCAGGCCTGGGGAGAGGGGAAGAGATACATTTGGATGATGGGGAAAATGTTAGGCAGAAGCCTGGATCTGACTCATGACTCATCTCCTTGTAGCCCCTGCAGCGTCCAGCCTCCATCCCATGTCCTCTCTCCAAGCCCCACATGCAGAGCACCTCCTTGCCCAAGACCCTGGGGCTGCTCCTCCTAGAGCCCATCTTCACAAATACAGAATGTCTCCAGGTGACAGGGGCTGTGACACAGGTGGGACAGCAGGCAGCTTGAAATCTTAACCCAGAGAGTGGGAAATGGAAACTCCGGAATTAGAAACCAGGTCCCTTCAGGGTGCAGAGACCTTGCTCATCCCTCCGCTCAGTTCCTTGACTCTCCCTGCCTCACCAGCATAAGGGGGTCTTGCTCTGGAAGAGAGGAAGCCCCTTAACGACCTCCCCTCTCTCTTACTTTCCCTTCATCCAGGATATTTGAAACATCTGTACCTTAGGTATGGAAAAATACCTAGACTTAAGCACAGTTTCCTGACCAATTACAGAGCTAACCCCTGTGTAATGACCATCAGATGCAAAACAAAGATGTCTACCAGGGCCTGAGCCAGATGACCCCGTGCCTCTTCCAGACAGAACCCCTCCTCCCCCCACAAGGGTCCCCTAAGATGACCCTTCCCCTGACCTCTGGTCCCTGGTTCCTCCTCCTGCATCCTTGTTGGCCTCTATCCCCTAATGTCGCTATTTCCTACCTCTGCTCACTTCTCCAGGAACCTCCCCAGGTTCTAGGTCATTACCCAGGGGAGTTCCACCCCCTCCTCTTCCCCTTCTTCTACCACATCTTAGGAATGGAGAATCCAGACTTGTTTCCCTGGAGGACCTTGGTTCCCTGGAGCAGCAGCCAGAACAACTGACAGGAACTCTGGGGTCAAGGTCCCATTGAGAGGGCATCCAGGATGTTTGTGCTGCACTGCAGGCATAGAAGCAGCATTTATGACCCAAAGCTCTGTTCCTCCTTGAGGCCAAAGTCCATGGTCTTTCAATGGAGAAAGCACCTGTGCCAGCGTGTATTTTGGGAGTCAATTCAGACTGGGGACCTGACACTAGAGGGCCTTTCCCTTGTATGCACAGCCCTGTGCAACTGCTGGAAGCCAAGGAGAAGTCAGTCCCTGGGGAGAACCTCAAAGGGCTCTCAGGTCTTCTCTCATCAGTCCTGTGGCCACACGGGGGCGCTGCCGCTGGCCGGTTCTGCACCGCCAGGGGAGAGGACTGGGCTGAGCTGAGTCACGCCCAGATGGCTGACCTGCAAGCTGAGCATGGAGGGAGAGGTGAGGGGATGAAGGTGCCTTCTGAGCAGCCCTGGGGGCAGGGGTGGGGCAGGGATCAGAGGAGAGGAGTGCTCTAGAGCCCTGTCCTGTTGGTGCAGTTTCCATCTGTCCTCCCTACAACCCCTCTCTCCAGCCTCTTGGTGATATTGCCGGGAAAACTTTAAAGTAGATCATTGTTCCTCCTTGACCTATTCCCTCTCTGAGGGCTATTTCAAAAAAGGAGCTCCTTTATTTTATAAAAGTTGGAGATTTACCAACCCTAACCCTCATACATTTACACAGATAATGACGCAATATTCATACGTTACCACTGAATTCTACGTGAGATTTGGTTTCACTGGTTTTGTTTTCTCTTCCAAGATCCCATCCAAGATTCCACACTGAGTTAAGCCCCAATCATGTCTCCTTCAGGCTCCTCTGGCTGTGACTCTTTCTCAGATTTTCCTTATTTTGATGATGTTGATATGTTTGAGGAGAACTTTCAGGTATATTGTAGACTATCTCTCATTGTGAATTAGGCTGCCCAAGACTAATGGGGTTTGGGAAGATCACAACTGGACGGGCCGTTCTCAACACAACATATCAAGAGCATACAGTGATCACTTGGTCATCACTGATGAAGTTACCCTTCACCAGCTGGCTAAGGTCATCTTTCCCAGATTCCTCCTGTGAAATTCCTTTTTATGCTTTGTCCCTTTCCATAAAGTAGTCTTTGGAAGGAAGTCACGATGTGCAGTCCACAGTTAAGGGCTGTCCCACTACGCAAATGTACATGCAGGTTGTTGTGCAGACATGAGTTTTCTAATGAGTTGGGTAAACACCTCAGAGAGGGATCAGCAGCTCCCATGCTTAGTCTGTGTTTGGCTTTACAAGAAACTGCTGACTGACACCCACAGTGACTGTGCTATTTTGTATTCTTGCCATTAGTGACTGAGGCTTTCTGTTGCTCCAAGTCCTAGTCAGCACTTGATATTATCAGTGTTTGGATTCCCACCATTCTAACAGGAGTGCGATAGCAGATCACTGTTGTTCCCTTTGCATTTCCCTAATGACACTTGCTGTGAGCACCTTCTCATGTGCTTATTCGCCAGGAGTATATGTTCTTGGTGAGCTGTCTGCTCAGGCTTTTGCTCATTTTTTTTAATGACTTGATTTCTTATTGTCACTTTTTAACAGTTTTATGGTTATTCTAAAGCAAGTCCTTTATCAAATATGTGATTTGCAAATATCTTCTACCAGTCTCTGGCCTGAGCTTCTTTCCTGATGTAACAGTGGACACATATGCACAGATGCTTTTTGGGGAGGGTAGGAGAAAGGAGAAATGGCTTGCTGTGATTATTTTGGGTAGAGAACTTGGGTGACTGGGGGATGAGGGGTTATCATGTGACTTCTTTATTTTTGTATATTTTTGAGTATCTATTGAATTCTCTTGTGTGTGCATGAATAAAGTTTTCAAAAAATAAACTACTTTAAAATCCCAAATACTTGACAGATCAGCCTCAGACCATAATTTAAGACTCAGGCTCTCATCTGCTGCTTTAGAACCAATCATCTTTTCAGTGAACTATTTTGCCTTTGAATTTCCGTCTCTGAAGCAGGTGGGCTAGACTATGTGGACAAATGTTCCCACTAAAATAGCTTCAAATAACATGTAACATAGAAAAATCATAATCTACAAAAAGCATTAAAACTAACAAAATAGTAGTAAATAAATAAATATCCACACCTCAAAAGGAAGAGAAAGATCTGCTTAGCCCCCACTGAAGAACAGAGTCCTGAGAAACGGAGCAAAAGCTGTGTTCTCACACAGTCACACTGCCCAGACTGTAGACAGACAGATCCACTCTTCCAGCTCTGTGGTCTAAGCTACTGACTTTCCTACCATCTGCATTCCTTTTTAAATTGTAAATAATAAAATGTTAATAATCTGATTATGATGTGTTTGTGTGATGTATAATATATATAATGTTATGTATATTCCCTGTAGAAAAATTATAAAATGAGAAAAGCAAATGATGACAAAGTAAAAAGGATGGTAATTCTCACACCTGAGCTATTTTGTTGCATTTTCTTCTAGTCTATTATAGATGCTCCTGATGCTGGAACTCTCTCACTCTAAGGTAATGAGCACAGAGCTCAGGGGCCCCAGCCTTTCTCTCTCTAAATGCCATTTCCCCAGTCAGCTCACTGTCCCCCTCCTGAGAGGGCTGCTTCTTACTTCCTCCCCCCTTCTCAGTCTCCTGCACCCCCTCCCTGATCCCTCCCTGAGATGATGAGCTCTTTTGTTTCTCATTCAGAAAAGAAGGAGACAACTGCACTCTCCCCTCTCCTCCTCCCCCACATCTGAACCTGTGTCCTCACCTTCTAAGCAGTGATAGTGGAGGCACCCCTCTGTCTCAGGCTACCCTAACCCCTCAATTTGGGCACCAGCATCATCCATTTCCCATAGGAACATGCTGTCTTGTTTGTATGAAACAAAACTAAATAAATCAAAACAAAATCATCTCATAAAAATCCAACACTTACTCCCATGACTCCTCTAACTCCTGCCCCATCTCTAAGGCCTCCCTTCCTGACTCCATTTCTTACTCACCATGTTGTCTTTGTAACAAATGGATAGAGGCACTGAGTTTCAAAAAGCCAAATACTGGGGTGCCTGAGTGGCTCAGTCGGTTAAGCGTCTGACTTCAGCTCAGGTCACGATCTCGCGGTCTGTGAGTTCGAGCCCCGCGTCAGGCTCTGGGCTGACAGCTCAGAGCCTGGAGCCTGCTTCCCATTCTGTGTCTCCCTCTCTCTCTGCCCCTCCCCCGTTCATGCTCTGTCTCTCTCTGTCTCAAAAATAAATAAATGTTAAAAAAAAAAAAGCCAAATACTTCTGCAGTACTTGATATCAAGACAGATGTCCCCAATCTTCCATGTCCCCCATGTCCCCCATGTCCGGAATCTCAGAGACCACCTGCATTAGTTCTTTCACTGATTCTCTGGTTATTGCTTCTGTGTCTCTAAATATCCTGCTTCTCAGACTCATTCTCTGCTTTTCAGGTTTATGCATCCTCTTTACTGAATTCACTCTTCTTTCACACACTCCCATTTGCCCCATATAATTATTTTAGAATTTGGTTAGTTCAGTGTGTGCATTATTATGACCATGAAATGCTCATCACAAATAAGCATTCAGTAGACTATGATTGTTTTATCTTTCCTGAATCAACTTTTTAATTTCCCTGGAGTAAATAAACGTCTTATCCCTTCATTTGCTTAGTTTCTGTTGTTCTCATTAATTCCTTCCCAAGCTCCCCCCAGGTAAATCTTCATGAATATATTCAAGCCTATCCACTATTCCATTATCTTCATGTCTGTGCAGACACCTGGCCCACAGCCCTCAGTCCTGCCCCATGTGGACATGATGTCTGCACACCTGGGGCAGGACTGATACCTGGATCCCCTTCAGCTCATCTTGGGTGCTCTCTGCCTGTCTCCTTCTGGCTCCCTGTTGCCTGGATCCCACATGCTTCCCTCTTTTGGTTTCCTCTATCATTTCCCCCACTGCCTAGTGGTATCCTGTGGAAAGGAACGTGGAAAGTAGACATTGACATCTAAACATCTGATGTGCCTTTAGGCTACCCTTGCCCTGGGATTGAGACTCTGTGCCAGACACAGCTGTCCTCAGGATATGGGGACCATGTGTCATGTCTTCCAACTGCCAGGCCTGTGTTGTGTCTTGGAGTTTTCAAGGTCTCTGCTCCTCTACCCTCTTTTTGACATTTTATTGTGCTGTCTCTTGGTGTGGGTCTCCTTTCATCTACTCTAGTTAAGAATTTGGGTAGGGGTGCCGGTGTGGCTCTGTTGGTTAAGTGTCAGACTTTGGCTCAGGTCACAGTCTCACGGTTCATGGGTGGCTCTGTGTTGACAGCTCAGAGACTGGAGCCTGCTTCAGATTCTGTCTCCTTCTCTCTCTGCCCCTCCCTCATTTCTCTCTCTCTCTCTCTCTCTCTCTCTCTCTCTCCCTCTCTCTGTCTCAAAAATAGATAAGCATTAAAAGAATTTTTTTTAAAGAATTTGGGTAGATCTTGGGGTACCTGGCTGGGTCAATTGGTTAAGTGTTCAACTTTGGCTCAGGTCATGATCTCATAGTTTGTGAGTTCGAGCCCCACGTCAGGCTCTGTACTGACAGCACCGACACGGAGTCTGCTTCAGGTTCTGAGTCTCTCTCTGTCTCTCTCTGTCTCTCTCTCTCTCTCTTTCTCTCATCTCTCTCTCTGCCCTCTCTCTCTCAAAAATAAAAAACATTTAAAGAATTTGGGTAGATCTAGGGGTGTGTGGGTGCCTCACTGGGTTAAGCATCTGACTCTTGATTTCAGCTCAGGTCATGACCTCACGGTTTGTGGGTTTGAACCCTGCATCAGGCTCTGCTCTGTGCAGAGCCTGGCTGGGATTCTCTGTCTCCCTCTCTATATGCCCCTCCTTGCTCATACTCTTTGTCTCTCTCAAAAATAAATAATACATAAACTTAAAAAAAAATAATTTGGGTAGGTCTAAAACTGAAACAGGAAAAAATAGAAAAATTGAACAGTCCCATAACCAGTAAAGAAATTGTATCAGTAATCCAAAATTGCCCAAGAAACAAGAACCCAGGGCCAGATGTCTTCCCAGGGGAATTCTATCAAACATTTAAAGAAGAATTAATACCTATTCTTTTGAAACTGTTCCAAAAATAGAAATGGAAGGAAAACTTCCAAACTCATTCTACAAGGCCAGCATTATCTTGATTCCAAAACCAGACAAAGAGTCCACTGAAAAAGAGAATTACAGACCAATATCCCTGATGAACAATGATGCAAAAATTCTCAACAAGATACTAGCAAACTGAATCCAACAATACATTAAAAGAATTATTCACCATGATCAAGTGTGATTTATTCTTGGGCTGCAGGGGTGGTTCAATATTTGCAAATCAATCAACGTGATACATCACATTAATAAAAGAAAGGATACGAACCATGGGATTCCCTCAATAGATGCAAAAAACCCATTTGACAAATTACAGCATCCTTTCTTCATAAAAACCCTCAAGAAAGTAGGGATAGAAGGAACATATGTCAACATCATAAAGGCTATAGGAAAGACCCACAGCTAATATGATCCTCAAGGAGGAGGAAACTGGGAGATTTTTCCCTAAGGTCTGGAACACTACAGGGATGTTCACACTTGCCACTGCCATTCAACATAGTGTTGGAAGTCTTAGCCTCAGCAATCACACAACAAAAAGGAATAAAAAGGCATCCACATCAGCAAGGAAGAAGTCAAACTTTTACTCTTTGCAGATGACATTATACTCTATGTCGAAAACCCAAAAGATTCCACCAAAAAACTGCTAGAACTGATACATGAATTCAGCAAAGTCACAGGATATAAAAAAAATGTACAGAAATCTGTTGCATTTTCATACACCAATAATGAAGCAACAGAGAGAGAAATCAAGGAACTGATACCATTTACAATTGCACCCAAAACCATAAGCTACCTAGGAGTAAACCTAACCAAATAGGTAAAAGATCTGTACTCTGAAAACTATAGAACACTTATGAAAGAAATTAAAGAAGATGCAAAGAAAAGGAAAAACAGGGGCACCTGTGTGGCTCAGTCGGTTAAGCATCTACTATTGAGTTCGGCTCAGGTCATGATCTCACCATCATGAGATCAAGTCCCACATTGGACTCCATGTTGAGTGTTGAACCTGCTTGGGATTCTCCGTCTCCCTCTCTCTCTGCCCTGCCCCCCCGACTCGCTCTCTCCCTCTCTCTCTCTTTCTCTCTCTCTCAAAATAAATAAACATTAAAAAAATAAATGAAAAATATTCCATGACCATGGATTGGAAGAACAAATATTGTTAAAATGTCTATACTACCCAAAGCAATCTACACATCCAATGCAATCCCTATCAAAATAACACCAGCATTCTTCATAGAGCTAGAAAAAACAATTCTAAAATTTGTATGAAACCAGAAAAGACACTATATAGCCAAAGTAATGTTGAAAAAGAAAACCAAACCAGGAGGAATCATAATTCTGGACTTCAAGCTGTATTACAAACCTGTAGTCATCAAGACAGTATGGTACTGGCACAAAAACAGACACACAGATCAATGGAATAGGATAGAGAACCCAGAAATGGACCCACAACTATATGATCAACTAATCTTTGACATAGCAGGAAAGACAGTCTCTTCAACAATTGGTGTTGGGAAAACTGGACAGACAAATGCAGAAGAATGAAACTGGACCACTTTCTTACACCATACACAAAAATAAATTAAAAATGGATAAAATGACTAAATATAAAACAGGAAACCAGAAAAATTCTAGAGGAGAACACAGAGAGCAACCTCTTTGACCTTGGCCACAGCAACTTCTTAGTAGATATGTCTCTGGAGGCAAGGAAAACAAAAGCAAAAATGAACTCCTGGGACTTCATCAAGATAAAAAGCCTCTGCTCAGCAAAGGAAACAATCAACAAAACTAAAAGGCAATCAACAGAATGGGAGAAGATATTTGCAAATGACATATCAGACAAAGAGGTAGTATCCAAAATCCACAAAATCTTTCAAACTCAACACCCAAAACATACATAATCCAGTTAAGAAATGGGCAGAAGACATGAACAGACATCTCTCCAAAGAAGACATACAAATGGCCAACTGACACATGAAAAAATGCTCAACATTACTCATCATCAGGGAAATACAAATTAAATCACAATGAGATATCACCTCACACCTGTCAGAATGGCTAAAATTTAAAACTCAGGAAACAATAAATGTTGGCGAAGATGTGGAGAAAGGGAAACCTTCTTACACTGTTGGGGTGGGGAATGCAGGCCACTCTGGAAAACAGTATGGAGATTCCTCAAAACTTAAAAATAGAACTACCCCACGATCCAGCAACTGTACTATTAGGCATTTATCCAAAGGATACAAAAATACTGATTGAAAGGGCATATGCACCTTTATATGTTTATAGCAGCACTCTCCACAATAGCCAAATTATGGAAAGAGCCCAAATGTCCATTGACTGATGAATGGATAAAGATGTGGTATATATACAATGGAACATCAGCCATCAAAACGAATGAAATGTTGCCATTTGCAACAATGTGGATGGAACTAAAGCGTATTATGCTAAGTAAAATAAGTTGGTCAGAGAAAGAAACTACCTTATGATTTCACTCATATGTGGATTTTAAGAGATGAAACAGATGAACATATGGGAAGGATGGAAAAATTAAGATACAGAGAGGGAGGCAAACCATAAGATACTCATAACTATAGAAAACAAACTGATGGTTGCTGAAGGGGAGGTGGTTGGGAGAATGGGCTAAATGGGTGATGGGAAATAAGGAGGGCATTTGTTGGGATGAGCACTGAGTGTTATATGCAAGAGATGAATCACTAAATTCTACTCCTGAAACCAAAACTATACTATATGTTAACTAACTTGAATTTAAGTAAAATCTTGGAAGGAAAAAAAATAATAATAATTTGGTTTGGTCTTTCAACATGTGTGTTTTTCCCTGTCAACACTGAGTAATACTCTTTTTTTTTTTTTGATTAAAAAAATTTTTTTTAATGTTTATTTATTTTTGAGACGGAGAGAGACAGAGCATGAGCGGGGGAGGGGCAGAGAGAGAGGGAGACACAGAATCGGAAGCAGGCTCCAGGCTCTGAGATGTCATAATAGAGCCCGACGTGGGGCTCGAACTCACGGACCGTGAGATCATGACCTGAGCCAAAGTCAGACACTTAACCGACTGAGCCACCCAGGCGCCCTGAGTAATACTCTTAAAATTGTTTTTTATCATTTCCTACTCTCCATTCTTTTTTTTAGTGTTTTTTTTTTTTATTTTTGAAAGACAGAGAGAGACAGAGCATGAGTGGGGGAGAGGCAGAGAGAGAGGGAGACACAGAATCTAAAGCAGGCTCCAGGCTCTGAGCTGTCAGCACAGAGCCCGATGCGGGGCTCAAACTCATGAACCTCAAGATCATGACCTGAGCTGAAGTCGGTCATTCAACCAACTGAGCTACCCAGGCACCCCGTCTCTCCATTCTTTTTAAAACTACTGTTATTAACTTATTGGAGTCACTTGATTGAGAGCCAAACAGGTCTTCTCTCCTGCTGACATCACCTTCCCAACTGTACTACTACGGGAAAGTACAACTGTAATCATCCACTTTATTGACTAAATTATTCATTTCAATGGTCATTTTTTAAGTTTATTTATTTATTTTGAGAGAGAGAGAGAGAGAGCGCGCGAATGGGGGAGGGGCAGAGAGAGAGGGAGAGAGAGAGAGAGAGAGAGAGAATCCCAAGCCAACTCTGCACTGTCAGCTCAGAGCCTGATGCGGGTCTCACACCCATGAACCACAAGATTATGACCTGAACCAAAATCAAGAGTCAGACACTCAATCAACTAAGCCACCCAGGGGAACCCCTCTATGGTCACATTTTTAATTTCCAAGGGCTCTTTCCTATTCTATGGTTATATACCACTGTGTATAATCGTGTTTTTGTTTCATATCCATATGTCTTTTACACACTGTAGATATGATTGATACTAGCGGTAGGGGACCTGTTAGGTCTCCTGGTCATCCGCTTTCATGATATCATGACCTTTCTCCACACACCACTTATTTCAGGAGTGACTTACATTTATCTCTGTCATTTCTGCTAAATGCTCATCTCCCACATAACAGTGCTGGTGTTGCATGACCAGGGTCTCACCCTTGCTCTTTGTTGTAGCTCTGGAGTCCAGCTGATCCTGAGCTACTGGAGGCCTCAAGATGTATACTGGATGATGGGCTTTAGTTTGATTTGAGCAGGTAAGTCACACTGCCACTTAATGTCCTCCTAGATTCTGAGCTAAACAGCCTCCCATCACAGAAAATTCTGGAACACTGTAACAGTTCACTTGCATGGAGTGCACAGTCATACCCACCTCCTTATGGACAGGGATCCAAGGACAGACAAATCAATAGGCCTCTAAAAGCAAATCTTAACCCTGGTTCCACCACCTCCTTATTCCAAGTCTCCCTTTCCCTGTCTGTACAAAGGGATCCCCTATGAGGTGCCTCTTGGGTTTACTTTGAAGATTAACTTTGACCCTCTGTGTACATCACATGGTGATAATGCCTGAGACATATTCCACTATTTATACATACCATCATCATATTGATTATAGCACTTAAAGTTCTGCTTTTTCTTTATAAACCACAATTCAAGAAACATCCTTGAAAATATACTTTTGAAAAAAGTATGATTATCTCAAGATAAACTCCTAAAATAAAATGTCTGTGTTACAATATAAGCAGATTTAAATTGTGGAGACATTTTCAGAAGAACCTTTGAAAATTTTATACCAGTGGGGCACCTGGGTGGCTCAGTCGGTTAAGCGTCTGACTTCAGCTCAGGTCATGATCTCATGGCTCATGAGCTCAAGCCCTGCATCAGGCTCTGTTCTGACAGCTCAGAACCTGGAGTTTCCTTCAGATTCTGTATTTCTCTCTCCCTCTGCCCATCCCCTGCTTGCACACACTGTCTCTCACACACACACTCAAAAATAAACACTAAAAAAAATTTTTTTTTCTAACTTTATACCAGTTTTTACTACCATCACCCTTTATGACAGTGTATTTTCCCGACCATCTGTTGGACACTCTCATCACCTGGCTTCATCTTTGCCAAGTTGATAGATTCTAAGTTGTATTCCCATTTCTTATCCACATTCTCATTTTTCTTTATGCATACTTATCACCAATATATTTTTTTGATGTTTCATTTCTTCCCTTCTGAATTGTTTTCTAATATTCTTAATTTTCTTTTTCTTTTCTGTTTATTTTTTTATTTGATTACAGTTGACACACACTTTCAGGTTTACAACATAGGGATTTGCCGCATCACCCAATAATTCCACTCCTGGGTATTTACCGAAAGAAATGGAAACACCAATTCTTTAATAATTTTTAAAATGGATTGTAGTTATTTTAAAATATGGAATGGAAGAGAGAATAAACAGCAGCCCCCACATCTGGAACAGGTCTGACACTGACAGCTGGGCCACAGTGTGGTCAGAAGCTGACCGATGACACCACTGGGCCATATTATTCCTGTGGGACATGAGCCAGTCATCTCAAGAACATCAACATCAGACAAGGACACTCTGAAACCATGACATTGCTTTGTCTAATTACAGATAAAACAGGCATTGTACAACCCACAAAATACCCAACATCTCCTTGTGCTGGTTAATGTGACCAATCACTGCTTCTTTACCCTTACTGCTTTATCATCACTCTGGTCTGTCCTGCTTAGAAATGAAATTCACTCAGATGGTCAAGCATAGAATTGCCCACACATGCTCACAACATGCAGCCAGGAGTGCACCCCAGCTTCCACAAACCCTTCCCCAAACACCCATCCAAAGCTCATATTCTTATAGGTTCCAACACCTTCATATTAAGATGCCTCATGGCCCCAAAGGAGTGCGTTCTTTCTCAGTGCAACAAGTAATAGATCCAACTTGAATGCCCACAGCTGCTCCTGGTGGTCTTTGGCTGGAGAATATTGAAGCATGTTACCCTTTTGTCTGTCAAAATTGTTTCTGTGTCTTTTAATTTGATCACGACATGTGTTTGAATCTTTGTGAGTGCTTGACATGCAGAAATTTTGTTTGGCTTTATCATTTTCATATCATGATTTTCAAATCATTGGGCCACACTTACAGAATTCTTCATCCCACAATTATAAATGTTTCATGTATATTTTCACCTTGGTAGAAATGAAGAGCAGAGGGTTTCAAGGGTAAAGGAAAACACAGAGAAATGTCTGAATTTGGGCAAAAGAGCAACAGGTAAAAGATTCTAAGGTGGTGGAATCTAAGAGGTACATCTTCTGCTTTAGGATTTTTACAAGTATGTGCAGGGCCTACAAGGTAGCTCATATATGTTGTGTTCAATAAATCCTCTCTCTTGGGCTCAGTGAAGACCTACGTGCCTGCTTATGTTTACCAGGTTAACACAAACACCAAGTCACCCAAGGTAATAGAAACTAAAATTACCTCCAGTGATGGGCATTTTTGAACAGTGAATTTGATTTGATACATCACGTTTTGGTTAATCTCTATACACTTTAGCAGTTATAACACATTATTAATTAAACTCTCAAGGGTATGTCTCAAACACACATAGACAAATCCATGACTTCCATACGAAGATAAATTTAGTATACATAAACCTATGAGTCACATAGTATCTATTTTGAGGAGGATTCTGAAAACCAAGAACGTTCTAGATATGTACTGCCCAAATGGAGACTACTAGGGATACCTGAGTGGCTCAGTTGGTTAAGCGACTGATTCTTGATTTCAGCGCAGGTCTTTATCCCACAGTTCTTGGATCGAGCCCTACATGGGACTCTGCACTGACAGCACAGAGCATGCTTGGGATTCTCTCTCTCCTTCTCTCTCTGTCCCTCTCCCCTTCAAAATAAATAAATTTTTAAAACTAGTAGCTACTAACCACATATGGCTACTTAAATTCAAATTCCTTTGAAATAATTAAAAATGCAACTGTTCAGCACACTAGCCCCATTTCAAGTGCCACCTGTATCTCAAGAGCCACATGCAGCTTGTGGCCACCATGCTGGACAGGGCAGATATAGAACAATTCCTTCATTACAGAATGTTGTATTGGACGGTACTGCATTGCATGCTTTATGGGCCTCAAGTCAGATGCATTAGGTACATGTGAAATGTGAAGACCAATATTATTTCTCTTACAGACTACATGAGATCTCTGGGATGCGAATACATAGTAAGGTGGTATCTCACAAAATCAAAGTCGGTCATGCATGGGTCTGGTGCCTTCAGGCACAAACTGTTCCCAATTACAAAAGGAAATACCGGCCCCTCCACCTCCCTTCCCAGACTGAGGACACTCTGGCAGCAAACTTCCAGGAGGTGAGTTCTGTCCCAGGTGCCCTCAGGGGCTAAACTCTGAGCTAAGTTATCAGAGCCAAGTCCAGCTCAGGGAAAGGGATTCTGCTAAGAAGAGGCCAGGGCGGGGATCAGCTGGGCGACCCTCCCAGGTTTATTCAGAGCAGCAGTTCTCAAAGTGTGGTCTGTGGAACACCAGAAGTCACTGAGGCCCTTTCACAGAATCCATGGGGTTTAAACTATTTTCATGATAGTACCTAGACAGTATTTGCCTTTTTACTATGTTGACATTCACGGTGAGGTAAAACATAGCCAGAATGGAGGTTATGGGTCCAAACTACAATAGTTGTTATTCTTCACCACTACTTACTTCCATTAAATATATATATTAGTATCACTTTAAAATGCCCTGAAGTATTGGGGCGCCTAGGTGGCTTGGTCGGTTAAGCGTCCGACTTCGGCTCAGGTCATGATCTCACGGTCCGTGAGTTCAAGCCCCGCGTCGGGCTCTGTGCTGACAGCTCAGAGCCTGGAGCCTGTTTCAGATTCTGTGTCTCCCTCTCTCTCTGCCCCTCCCCTGTTCATGCTCTGTCTCTCTCTGTCTCAAAAATAAATAAACGTTAAAAAAAAATTTTAAAAATGCCGTGAACTATTAAAAATTATTATCTTTACCAAAATATTCTTAAATCCACATGTTCTTTATTTTTTTATTTTTTTAGAGAGTGAGAGTGTAAGCAGGGGAGAGGGGCAGAAGGTTAGGGAGAGAGAATCTTAAGCAGGCTCTACACTCAGTGCGGAGCCCAACATGGGATTCGATCCCAGGACCCTGGGACCATGACATAAGCTGATATCCAGAGTCAGAGTCAGATGCTCAACCAACCGAACCACCCAGGCGCCCCTTAAATCCACATTTTAAATATGTGTTATATGATGACTTGGGATGTATAGCACTTCTGCTACATCCCTAAGCCCCAGGGAAAATAATCTCCATGAACTTAATTGGAATGCTTTTTATGTGTTTGTTTTTCTTTTGCAGAATGCCATTTTTATTTGAAAGAATGAATGACACAGAAATTTGGATTATTTAGCCTAGGATATTTGGCAGATAGTTTCTTAAAAATGAACATGAACCTATCCCTTCATGAAAATCAGCTCACATGAGACAGCTGGCAGTACTTGTTACCTTGATAAAACGTAAGCTCTCAAGAGAAAATCAACATTTTGGAAAACTTGTGATCCACCAATAAGCCTGACAGCTTCTCATACTGAGAAACTTTTCTGTTGGGATTTGTGGTAATATTAAAACAAATGTGACGTTCTGATAATTCCATTCCAATCTAACAAACGCTATCTATATCACATAGTGAAATGACACTTTAAAACAATCAGGCATTGGGGCGCCTGGGTGGTTAAGCGTCCGACTTCAGCTCAGGTCATGATCTCGCGGTCCCTGAGTTCGAGCCCTGCGTCGGGCTCTGGGCTGATGGCTCAGAGCCTGGAGCCTGCTTCCGATTCTGTGTCTCCCTCTCTTTCTGCCCCTCCCCCGTTCATGCTCTGTCTCTCTCTGTCTCAAAAATAAATAAACGTTAAAAAAAAAAAAAAAACAATCAGGCATTAGTACAAGATCCATTCAATGTGCAGATGGGCCTATGGGTTTAATGTAACACAGAAGGAGACAGTCAATGATGCTGTTTCAGGTTCTACTTTGCAAATTACCTTAGAGAAAGTACAATTTGTGTTGTTTTAATATAGTATCAAAGAATATTCATAATTATTTGAAAAGGTTATGAAACATACTATTATTACATTGTTGCAGGGTTGTAAATTACTTCATATATTTCAACCAAAACAACACAATAAATGCAGAAGCAAATTTGAACATCCAGTGGTCTTCTAATTAGACAGACAAGAAAGAGATTTGCAAAAATGGAAAATATAACAAAATCCAGTCTTCTCACTACCCTGTTTATTTGGGGAAATGGTTCTTTTTCATAAAAACAGTATTTCTGTTTTCATGCCATGGGTTATTAATATGACCATAAATGAATTAATAAATTTTTAAACCTGTTTTATTCCTATTATGGTAAATATTGATAGATATAATCCACAGACACAAAATTATCCTTGGGATCCTCAGTAATTTGTAAGACTGTTTGGGATCCTCAGTAATTTGTAAGACTGTGTAGATAACCTGAGAACAAAATGTTGGGAGAATCACTGACTCACACAGCTCCTGGGCCACGACTCAGGGAGAGATTGTGACAAAGAGCGCTCTGTGAGGTGAGAGGGTCTGGGCAGTCCCTGGTCCCTGGGGCTGGCTCTCAAGGACTCGGGTTCCAGGGTTGTGTTGAGGGGTCCCAATCTCCACTTCTCTTTCTTTTTTTTTATTTTTTTATTTTTTTAACGTTTATTTATTTTTGAGACAGAGAGAGACAGAGCATGAACAGGGGAGGGGCAGAGAGAGAGAGGGAGACACAGAATCCGAAACAGGCTCCAGGCTCTGAGCTGTCAGCACAGAGCCCGAGGTGGGGCTCAAACTCACAGACCGACTCACGACCTGAGCCAAAGTCAGACGCTCAACCGACCAAGCCACCCAGGCGCCCCTCCACTTCTCTTTCTACAATCATTGTCAGGTATTTCCGCCTGGATACTGATGACGCAACTCAGTTCACACTCCTATTAGTGTCGGGTTTCCGGGGAAGCCAATCAGCGGCACCTCAAGTTCCCCTGTTACCAAGTCTCCGCACCCGACCCCGCTACCAACTGCGAATCATTCTCTCCAGACCCTGAAGAAGCGGGTCATTATGCCCCGAACCCTCCTCCTGCTGCTGTCGGAGGCCCTGGCCATGACCCAGACCTGGGCGGGTGAGTGCGGGGTCTGATGGAAAGGGACTCAGGGGCAAGGGGACCGCCTGGCGAGGACGTAGGACCCCGGGGGGAGGTGCCTGTCCTCCGCTCCCACCCCAGACCCCCACCCGTCCCCGCCCTGGCCTGTCCTCCCCATCCCTCTCCCACTCTGCCCTGCTCTCCCCGACTCGGGTCCCCCTCGTCCTGCCCTCCCGGCCACCTCCACCAAGGACCCGGCCCCGCGCCGGGAGGAGGGTCGGGCGGGGTCTCAGCCCCTCCACGCCCTCAGGCTCCCACTCCCTCAGGTATTTCTCCACCGTCGTGTCCCGACCCGGCCGCGGGGAGCCCCGCTACTTGGAAGTCGGCTACGTAGACGACAAGCAGTTCGTGCGGTTCGACAGCGATGCCCCAAGTCCGAGGGTAGAGCCGCGGGCGCAGTGGTTGGAGCAGGAGGGGCCAGTGTACTGGGACCGGGAGACGCGGAGGGTCAAGGAGACAGCACAGATTTTCCGAGTGAGCCTGCAGACTGCCCTCGGCTACTACAACCAGAGCGAGTCCGGTGAGCTGGCCCGGATCATGACCCCCATCCCCACTGATGGGCCGGGGTCGCCCCAAGTCTGGGTCCGAGCGCCACCCGAAGTCTGCGGGAAACCGTGGCCCGCCCCCGGCATGGCAGTCCCTCAACCCGGGAAGAGCCCGCGGGAGCTTTTAAGCGGTTTCACTTTCGGTTTGGACATAGTCGCTTGCCTGTTGGGACTGGGAAGGTCTGGGGGCTGACCGCGGGGTCAGGGCTCCGTTGGCGGGTCTGACTGCGGGGGCGGGGTGGGGACCAGGGTCTCACACCTTACAGGATATGTATGGCTGTGACGTGGGGCCAGATGGGTGCTTCCTCCGCGGGTACAGTCAGTTGGCCTACGACGGCGAGGATTACATTGCCCTGAACGAGGACCTGCGCTCCTGGACCGCGGCGGACACCGCGGCGCAGATCACCCGCCGCAAGTGGGAGGTGGCCGGTGTGGCGGAAGACTTCGGGAACTACGCGGAGGGCATGTGCTTGGATTGGCTCCGCAGGTACCTGGAGATGGGGAAGGAGACGCTGCTTCGCGCAGGTACGGGTCCGCGGGGCCTCCCCAATCTCCCTTACACTGGGGCTGGCTTCCCACGAGAAAGGAAAAATGGACTCAGTGTCAGAACAGCGCCCCTCCCCGGGTGGGAAGAGGGAGATCCGCCTCGGTGTTCATACTTCTACTAGAGAGTAACTCCCCTAGAGGGCGCTTTTCTCTAAAGGGCAGTGAGGAATCCAGTCTCCCCCTGGGATCCAGGTTGAGACCATCCCTGAAATAACCCATCAGCAGTTCCCTCTGACCCTGGCAGCCACCTTATGAACCCTGACCTTCCCTCTCAAGGCCTTTT
This sequence comes from Panthera tigris, assembly GCF_018350195.1. Classification (NCBI taxonomy): domain Eukaryota; kingdom Metazoa; phylum Chordata; class Mammalia; order Carnivora; family Felidae; genus Panthera; species Panthera tigris. The sequence goes on along the minus strand of NC_056664.1, from coordinate 29,716,425 downwards.
TCTCCCTGAGAACATCTTTGGAGATCTGACTCCGGGTTTTCTGAGTCATTCACCCTCCACCACACTCATGACCACAGTGTGTTCCCCCCTTGGACCTGCAGCCTCCTACCTGGGTTCTCTCCCTGATTCCAGAACTTAACAAGAATCAGGAGATCCCAAAGGCTAGACTGCTGTCTGGGTTTTGTGCTTCTTCCATCCAGACCAGTTGTCCTGTCCACCTCAGGATGGTCACGTGGATGCAGTTTCAGTGGCCCATAAAGCTAAACCACAGTGTGGATTCTCTGTTTCTTCTTCCTCAGAATCTCCCAAAACACGGGTGACCCGCCACCCCATCTCTGACCGTGAGGTGGCCCTGAGGTGCTGGGCTCTGGGCTTCTACCCTGCGGAGATCACCCTGACCTGGCAGCGTGATGGGCAGGACCACACCCAGGACACAGAGCTTGTGGACACCAGGCCTGCGGGAGATGGAACCTTCCAGAAGTGGGCGGCTGTGGTGGTGCCTTCTGGAGAGGAGCAGAGATACACGTGCCATGTGCAGCACGAGGGGCTGCCCGAGCCCATCACCTTGAGATGGGGTAAGGAGGGTTGGGGGTAGAGCCCCGTGTCAGGGAAAGCAGGGCCCTTCTGGAAATTTCAGAGTCAGGACTGAAGCCAGAGGTCTGGGCCCCTCACCTTCCTTCCCTTTCCAGAGCCATCCTCTCTGCCCTCCATCCCCATCCTGGGCATCATTGCTGGTGTGGCTGTCCTTGTGGTCACTGTGGTGGTTGGAGCTGTGATCTGGAGGAAGAAGTTCTCAGGAACAGAGTGGGGGGATCTGGGTCTCTAGTCCCCTTGGGGAGTTTCGTAGATAGCACATTGTCCTGCCTTGTTCCTGGGAAGTACCATCCACACACATGTAGCTGCCCACTCTGGAGCCATTACTAACATTCACTCTGTAGCAAAGCACTTGGAAAATGAAGGACAGATTTTCACTTGGTAGTTCTGCTGATGGGGACCTGATTCCTAGCAGTGACAGGACAGAGAGGAAGGTCCCTGTTCAGGACAGACCTCCAGCAAGTCAGGTGGTCCTGTGACCCCACAACTCTTTCTTCATGTGTCCCAATCCTGCCCTGGGTGTTTAGTCAGAACTCTGGAAGCTTCATTTTGGACCAGGACTAGGAGGTTGCTCTAGGATCTCATGGCCCAGCTGTCCCAAGTCTCTAACATGATATTTTCTTCCCACAGGAGGAAAAGGACCGAGCTACTCTCACGCTGCACGTAAGTATGGAGGGGGTGATTCCTGAAACCCTGGGATAGTGTAGACAGGACTCTGTGGGAAGCTCACCACTTCCTCCATAGCTCCTCATTTAGTCTCATCTCCTAGGGCTCTGATCACGTCCTGTTTATTCCACCCCAGGCAATGACAGTGCCCAGGGTTCTGATGTGTCTCCCGCAGCTCCTAAAAGTAAGCCTCCAGAAGGCCTGAACTGGGGAGGAGTGGGGGCACTAGGAGCACTTTGAGCATATGGGAGGCTGTTGAGAATGTGGCATTTATGTGACCTAAATGTGTTCATGATTATTTATTGTCACAGTGGGAGGCCAGCTGACTGTGGAGGACTGAGCAATGCAGGATCTCTTCACACTCTCACTTGGTTACAAGAGCTCTGGACTTCTCTTTCTGCAAATGGTGTCAGAATGTGTCTGCGTTCCTATTAGCATATTGTGAGGACGCAGGAGACTGGCCCCCCCGCCCACCATGACCTGTACTGATTCGTGTTCCCTTTCTGACCTGCTTTCCTGTTTCACTAGAGGCAGGGCTGGACCATCTCCATCCTTGTCTTTTTTTCATGTTGGGCTGAGTACTGACGCCTTACTTTCCTATTGAAAATGAGAATCCAGATATGAATTGGTATTTTGTAATTCTGGGTATGTGGGATTGATGAATTAATAAAAGAAAAGATTTGTAAAGTTGCAACAAAATAAATGAAAGCCCTGAGAACCTCCCAGAACCCGCTGTTTCCTGTGCCGTGTCTGTTGCAGGTGGGGACAGGAGAGGGCTGGAGGAGCCGAGTGTGGACGGGGCCTGTGTCCAGTCGGTGTGCTCAGTGCATCCTTGGTGTGTCGAGCTCCCTCCTCAGCTGGGTCATGTCTCTGCTCCTTGTCCTTGTCCCTTCTGTGGAACCTTGTCTCACCAGGACCGTTACCACAGGGATGTGGACGTCACCTGTCACCAGGATCTTGTGGAGCAAGAGCTTCCTGTGACTGGGTCAGCAGGCTCCATCCTGGGTTGTGACCTCAGGCCCATCTTTTGGGTGTTTTTTTTTTTTCCCTTGTTTCTATGGAGCATCAGGCCTGTTCTTGCTCGTGTGTCCGAGTTCCTGTCTCCTTCTCCCCAGATGACCCCAGTGGTTACAGCACCAGGAGTCCTTTGGGCTGTCGTTCTGCAGGCCTAGGTGGACCCTGCACACAGGAGTCTCTGTGGTTTGGAGACATGAATTTTCAGATTCATCCATCTCCTCCCTCTAGAGTTGTCTTCTGGATTATTCTTTACATCCTGAGGTAGACAGAGGGGAATCTGGGAGTTTCTCATCCTTGTTCAACTTCAGTTAGTTTCTACCTTCCCTGCCTCTCTTCCCCCTCTTCTTGCCCTTAGTTCTGGTAATGCTGGTTCTGGCTCCCATCCACGTTCATGGATTTATAAATCAGGGTCTAATGAAGATTTCTATTTGGTTGGAGAAAGAGTCCCATAGAGCCTGAGTACAGTGACTCTGAAGACAGGACTATAACTGTGTGCTGTGCTGTGCAGGGGAAACTCTGTGGGACGGGGGAGCTGAGCAGAAAGAGGGAGGGGGGAACAGCCCTGGGGGAAAGTAGAGGCGGCACTGATGGTGAGGTGGGGGCACTTTGTGCGGGAGCTGCCACGGACCGGCTGTGCCTGAGGCTCATCCAGAAGACGGAGGTCCTCTCCGCTGACCAGTCGTTCCACTGATAATGTCGTGTACCACGTGAAGGACCCACTATTTTTTCATCTAGGACACCTCAGTGACTAAGAAGAGGCAAATGTGCTGGTCTTGTGGAGAATATGTTCTAGTGGTGAGGGGCAGACTCCACTTGACCCTGGAACAATGTGGGGATTGAGGGCAATAACCTCACTGTGCAGTCTCAAGTCCAAGTATAACTTTTGACTCCCCTAGAACTTAAGTACTAATAGCCTACTGTTGACTAGAAGCCTTTTGATAACATAAACAATTCTTTAACACATATTTTGTAGGTTACATGTATTATATACTATACTCATAAATTAAGCTAGAAAATACTAAGAAACCATAAGGAAAACACTCATTTGACGATACTGTAAAAAACAAGTCCACATATTGGTGGATGTACACAGTCAAAACCAGTGTAATTCAGATTCAACCATATATTGTATAAATGTGGTAAATAAGGGACATGTTTAAATTGGTAGGTGCTTTGAGGAAGGTGACCCAGAGAGTTTCCTGTGTGGGGACAGGGAAGGTGGCTACTTTACTATCAGAGGGAGCCTCACTGGGAAGCTGACCTCTGAGAGATGTGCGGGACACAAGGAATTGTTGAAGAGCATGTCTCAGGGAGTTCTTTCCAGGCAGGGGAACCTCCAGGCACACGCACTAGGGCAGGAACGTGTCCTTGTTCAAGGAAGGGTGAGAGGCCACTGTGGCTGGAGCAGAGAGCATGTGAAACGCAGTCAGATGTGTAGACCTTAGGATATTAGAAGGGGGTTGAGATTTCTCTGTGTGAAACGTGGAGTTAAAAGAATGGACAGATAAACGTGATTCACATCTCTTTAGAAGCATCTGTGTGCTCTTGCACAGAATTGAGAGGTGACGATCCAGTGACCAGTGGGGAAAAGTGTAGGAAACTAGTGCAGTGTCCAGGAGGGGGATGTCAGCTGTACATCTGGGGTGTGAGGAGGGAAAAATCATAGGAAGTGATGGGGTTCTGGATATATTTAAGGTTGGACTTTGTAGCATTTCCTAATGCATTAATTTTCATTGTGGGAAAGTATCTTATACACATATTTGAATTGGTTTTTTTTTGTAAGAAGAAAAATGGAAGACATGCTGGGACATACACATTTTCTCTTCATAGGGCACAGCCAGGTGGCAGATGGGGGAAGTGGTTATCAGCTCAACATAAAATCTCTGAGATAACAAGAGTGTAGATCTTAAATGTTTGCCCCACACAAAAGGGAATGGTAACTGTGTGATATGATGCAGGTTAATACTGTGATGGTAATCATTTTGCAGTATAGACATGTGTCAAAACAAAAGCTTGTACCTTAAACTTACACAATGGTATATGTCAATTATATCTCCATAAATCTGGGAAAAAATTTCTGTGAAGTCTTGCTCCTCTATAACTACTCCCTACATTGATTTCTGACTCTTTATTATACATATGTACAGTTACAGAGACTTACAGATGAGAGAGAGAGAACACGGGGCCATGTTTTATTTCAAGGAAAGTCACAGAACAGGCTTGAGTCTACACACCCAGGAACAGAATCCACAGTGGATTCTATCCCTTGATAGTTGTTATGGGATCCAGCTTTTGTCTACTCCAGTTCTATTCACAAATAAGCAGAGTAGCATTGTCAGGTGATAAAGTGATTGTTCAAAATGTCTTCTCCAGCCTTTGTCTCTTCCTAGGATTTTAAAAAAATAATCAAAATCTGTAACACTTGAGATGATCTGTGTATATATATTGACTTTTTAAAAATATTTTTAGTGTTTATTTCTGAGACAGAGAGAGACAGAGCACGAGTGGGGGAGGGGCAGAGAGAGAAGGAGACACAGAATCCCAAGCAGGCTCCAGGCTCTGAGCTGTCAGCACAGAGCCTGATGCAGGGCTCAAACCCACGAACCGTGAGATCATGACCTGAGCTGAAGTCAGTCGCTCAATTGACTGAGCCACCCAGGCGCCCCTATATTGACATTTTATATATCTTTGTACATGGCCATATTTCTGGAGGGAGTATCCACAATTTTATCAGTTTTTATGTGACCTCCACAAAAGTCTAAAAACTTATTCCACTTTAGACACCGTGCTTCTCCACCTCTGGCCCACGAACAGCCAATAATCAAACCATCTTTAGCAGATCCAATGACTTGGTATACAACTTGTTTTTGTCTTGTTGATTACCAGTATGAGACAGGATAAGGCCTCACTTTCAATTTCTGTCTGTATCTGTTTGTGGGCTGATGCACATTCACAGACCAGTGTTGGCTCACAGAAGACACAGATCACCATCGGGTTACGTGGAATTATACACTAGCACCTACTCTGGTGCCAGATAAATAGCAGAAGTGAAGAAATAGTTCATTGGGACGCCATTTCCAATAACAAGGAAGACTAAGTTTTAAGGCCACCTCTTCCCCTAAAAACAACTAAAAATGATAGAAAAAGTATAAGTATCTTAAGAGTATAGTAGAATAATCAAGAGAATAATCATTTAAGCCAAACTATAAATGTAGGCGATAGACCAAAGAGAAAATTGATCTGATCCTTAGGGCATTTTTCAAATCTAGAAAATCTTAGCTTGGCTTCTCGGGTCCATAACCTTCATAGACAGGAAATGATGCCCAGAGCTTATTCATGTGAGGAGCATGAAAGACATCCTCTCCCTGAACATCTGGGAAATAGGTTCATAGCCTCAGAATAGGGTGAAACATCAAAATCTGCTCTATCTTACAGGGCTCCTGGATGCCTGGGTGGCTCAGTCCTTGAGAGTCCAACGACAACTTCAGCTCAGGTCATAATCTCCTGGTTTGTGAATTTAAGCCCCTTGTGGAACTCACTGCTATCAGTGCAGAGCCTGCCTTTGTCCGCCTCTATCTCTGTCCCTCCGCGGCTTGCACTGTCTCTCAAACATAAATAAATATTAAAAAATACATTAGGTCTAAAAAAGTTATCTGAATAAACCATATTCACTTTTTTAAAAATATGTTCAAGTACCAGAGTATTCTAAGGAAATTTGCCTTTGAGCCAGCAAAAAGTGAGCAGACAATTTCAAAAATTTTGCAGTCACAGACTAAACTTTCCGTGATCGATAGTCCAAATTTGCTTTACCATTGGCCATTGCACCAAAATAAGTTCGTGTCATTAGTTTAGTTTATAACTGTCCTGGATTGGTGATGACCCCAAAAATTATAAAAAATAAGTTTTGGGGCAGCAGGTGACTCTTGATCATGAGTTTCAGTCCCACATTTGGCATGTGGCTTACTTTAAAAATAAAATAAAATATTAAATTTAATTGCATTCTTAAAAAAGAAATCTTTTTAACATCTTTTTTTTTTTTTTAAGTTTATTTTTGAGAGAGAGAGCCTGAGCAGGGGTAAGGCAGAGAGACAGGTATGTACAGGATACCAAGCAGAGCCCAACATCGGGCTGTGTCACAAACCATGAGATCATGACCTGAGCTGAAATCAAAAGTCAGACGATTAACCAACTGAGCCACCCAGATGTCCCTGAAAAAAAGAAATTTTTTAAAATTTTATTTATTTAAAATTTATTAAAAAAATTTTTTTTTTTTTTTTTTTTTTTTTGAAAAAAGAAAGAGGTGCCTGGGTGACTCAGTCAGTTGAGCATCCAACTTTGGCTCAGGTCATGATCTCAGTGTGGGTTCGAGTCCCCCCACCCCACCCCCACCCCTGCCGTGGCTTCAGAGAAGCCAGTCAGCTGGAGCCCACTTTGATCCTCTGTTCCTCCCTTCTCTGCCTCTCCCTGCTCTAGCTCTCTCTCTCAAAAATAAATAAAAATTTTTAAAGGGTCAAATCACCATAAAGATGAAACAATAAACAATAAAGATAAAGATAAACAGTTCTAATCATATATCCACCTAATGACTCAGCACCGAATACATGAAACCAAAACTGACAGAAACTGAGAGAGAAATGACAATACAACGATGTAGTAAACTTAAATATATCACTTTTGATAATGGAAAGAACAACTATGCAGAGATAAATAAAGATAAAGAAGACTTCCCCATACTATAAACCAACAGTAGAAATTTGATATTTATAGAACACTCCAGCCATCAACAGAATATACATTCTTTTCAAAGGCACATGGAGCTTTCTTGAAGATAAACCAACCTCAGTGAATTTAAAAGGGTAAAAATAGTAACAAAATATGTTCTCTTACCACAGGGGCATGATACTAAAAACCAATCAATAACTGAAATAAGTTTGGGAAACTCACAACTATGCAGAATTAAACTCATACTTCTACATAATCAAAGGTTCAAAAAGATATCAAAATGATCTCACACGTTCATGAGATGGAGCCATGCTTCCAGCCCCACCCTGACAGGGTGGAGCTTACTTAGGATTCACTCTAACCTGCTTGGGATTCTCTCTCTGCCCCTCCCCAGCTCGCCTGTGCGCGCGCTCTCTCTCTCTCAAAATAAATAAAACATTTAAAAAAAAAAAGGAAGAAAAAAATAAAAACAAAAACAAAAACGGATGTCCCGGACTGGAACCACCAAAGTGATTTATTTTCTAATCTCACTGGGACCTTGAGCCATATGGACACTAGAGGGCGTACTGAGATTGCTAAAGCTACAAGGGTGGTATCTAACCACCAAAAAGTCTTGTAGATTGGGCTTTCCTGCTTAAACCAACATTTGGTCCATTTTCTAGACCAAACAGATTGCATTTGTTGAGTAATCATGCCCTTAATTTACCTTTTAATGAATGAAAGACAAATATGTATAAGTAAGATAAGGCATTCAAAAAGAAAATAAAGTGGGCACCTGAGTGACTCAGTCTGTTAATCATTGACTCTTGATTTCAGCTCAGGGTTGGTGAGTGGGAGCCTTGCATCAGGCTCTGTGCTAACAGCATGGAGCCTGCTTAGGATTCTCTCTCTCCCCTCCCCCCACCTCCCACCCCACTCCGCCCTGCCCTCTGCCCCTACCCTGCTTGCACACTCTCTCAAAATCAATAAATAAGCTTAAAAATATTATTTAAAAAATAAAAAGAAGGGGCGCCTGGGTGGCTCATTCGGTTGGGCATCCGACTTCCTCTCAGGTCATGATCTCACAGCTTGTGAGTTCGAGCCCCGCGCCGGGCTCTGGTGCTGACAGTTTGGAGCCTAGAGCCTGCTTCAGATTCTGTGTCTCTTCTCTCTCTGACCCTAACCCACTCGCATTCTGTCTCTGTCTCTCTCAAAAATAAACAAACATAAATATATATATATATATATATACACACACACAAATAAATAAAAAGAGAATGGGGTGCCTGGGTGGCTCAGTTAAGTGCCCGACTTCAGCTCAGGTCATGATTTCAGTGGGTTCCAGCCCGGCATGGGGCTCTGTGCTGACAGCTCAGAGCCTGGAGCCTGTTTCAGATTCTGTGTCTCCCTCTCTCTCTGCCCCTCCCCTGTTCATGCTCTGTCTCTCTCTGTCTCAAAAATAAATAAACGTTAAAAAAAAAATTAAAAAAATAAATAAATAAATAAATAAATAAAATAAAATAAAATAAAATGGTAGTAAATAGGGGCGCCTGGGTGGCTCAGTGGGTTGGGCGGCCGACTTCGGCTCAGGTCAAGATCTCGCGGTCCGTCCGGCTCTGTGCTGACAGCTCGGAGCCTGGATCCTGTTTCGGATTCTGTGTCTCCCTCTCTCTGACCCTCCCCTGTTCATGCTCTGTCTCTCTCTGTCTCAAAAATAAATAAATGTTAAAAAAAAATTTTTTTTTTAAATGGTAGTAAATATCTTCCTTCAAGGATGTATACAATTTTCAGGCAATTTTTTTTTCAATATATGAAGTTTATTGTCAAATTGGTTTCCATACAACACCCAGTGCTCATCCCAAAAGGTGCCCTCCTCAATACCCATCACCCACCCTCCCCTCCCTCCCACTCCCCATCAACCCTCAGTTTGTTCTCAGTTTTAAGAGTCTCTTATGCTTTGGCTCTCTTCCACTCTAACCTCTTTTTTTTTTTCCTTCCCCTCCCCCATGGGTTTCTGTTAAGTTTCTCAGGATCCACATAAGAGTGAAACCATATGGTATCTGTCTTTCTCTGTATGGCTTGTTTCACTTAGCATCACACTCTCCAGTTCCATCCATGTTGCTACAAAAGGCCATATTTCATTCTTTCTCATTGCCACGTAGAACTCCATTGTGTATATAAACCACAATTTTTTTTATCCATTCATCAGTTGATGGACATTTAGGCTCTTTCCATAATTTAGCTATTGTTGAAAGTGCTGCTATAAACATTGGGGTACAAGTGCCCCTATGCATCAGTACTCCTGTATCCCTTGGGTAAATTCCTAGCAGTGCTATTGCTGGGTCATAGGGTAGGTCAGACAATTTTTTTATCTTAATGAAGGTAAAGGAATTATTCCTCTCATTTTTTTTTAAGTTTTTTATTTTCAGGGTTTTTTTAAATGTTTATTTTTTATTTATTGAGAGAGAGCACTTGAGCAGGGAAGGGAAAGAGAGAGAAGGGGACAGAGGATCTGAAGTGGACTTCGTGCTGACAGCAGAGAGACTGATGCGGGGCTTGAACTCAAAAACCATGAGATCGGGGCGCCTGGGTGGCGCAGTCGGTTAAGCGTCCGACTTCAGCCAGGTCACGATCTCACGGTCCGTGAGTTCGAGCCCCGCGTCAGGCTCTGGGCTGATGGCTCGGAGCCTGGAGCCTGTTTCCGATTCTGTGTCTCCCTCTCTCTCTGCCCCTCCCCCATTCATGCTCTGTCTCTCTCTGTCCCAAAAATAAATAAAAAACGTTGAAAAAAAAAAATTAAAAAAAAAAAACAAAACCATGAGATCATGACCTGAGCTTATGAAGTCAGATGCTTAACTGACTGAACCACCCAGGCTCCCCTATTTTAAGTTTTTCGGTTTCATTTGTTTTGTCTCTTTTGGAAATATTGTTTTTGTTTTTTTGGTTTTCATTTTATGTTTTGATTTGATTCAAACTTCAGAATCTTGTAAAAGATATGAAGTCTCTCTCTCAGCCTTGTCCCATTCCTGACAGGCAACCAGTGATATTAGTTCTTTGCATATTCTTCCAGAGACATTTTATGCCTATGCAAACAAACATTAATTAATTAATTAACATATACATTATTTTCCTTTTCATACAGATTTTGACATATGCTTTTCCACACCTTGCTTTTTTACCCTTAACCATATACCAAGGAGACCATCCCATAAGGATGTATTGAGAACTTCCTGGGGCGCCTGGGTGGCTCAGTTGGTTGTGTCTGACTTCAGCTCAGGTCATGATCTCACAGCTCCTGAGTTCAAGCCCCATGTCAAGCTATGAGCCTGGAGCCTGCTTCATTTTCTGTGTCTCAGTCTCTCTCTCTCTCTCTCTGCCCCTCCTCTGCTTGTGCTCTCTCTGTCAAAAATAAATAAACATTAAAAATTTTAAAAAAACTTTCTGTCTTTTTATTTATTTTATTTATTTTTTTTTAAAACATTTATTTATTTTTGAGACAGAGAGAGACAGAGCATGAATGGGGGAGGGTCAGAGAGAGAGGGAGACACAGAATCCGAAACAGGCTCCAGGCTCCGAGCAGTCAGCACAGAGCCAGAAGCGGGGATCGAACTCACATACCGCGAGATCGTGACCTCAGCCGAAGTCGGTCGCCTAACTGACTGAGCCACCCAGGCGCCCATGTCTTTTTATTTTTTAATGGTAATCCATTGTATAGATACACAGTGCTTCTTTTTTTAATGTTTATTTATTTTGAGAGAAAGAGAGAGCTAGAAGGGCACTTGAGGTAGGAGAGGGGGAGGGACTGAGGTGGAAAGAGAGAGAGAGAGAGAGAGAGAGAGAGAGAGAGAGACTCTTAAGCAGGCTCCACACTGAGCCCCAGGCAAAGCTTGATCCCATGACCCTGAGATAGTAACCTGGGCAGAAATCAAGAGTCAGACAGTTAACTGATCCAGGTGCCCCTGGATACACAATGCTTCTTAACCAGTTCCTTACTGGTAGATATTTAGATTGTTTATAAGGTCTTATATATATATATATATATATATATATATATATATATAATGTGTGTTTAATTTTGAAATTTTGAGAGAGAGAGAGAGAGAGAGCAGGAAAGGGACAGAGAGAGAAGGAGACACAGAACCAAAAGCAGGCTCCAGGCTCTGAGTTGTCAGCACAGAGCCCAACATGGGGCTTGAACCCATGAACCACAAACTGTGAAATCATGACCTGAGCCAAAGCCTGATGCTCAACTGAATGAGCCACCCAGGAGGCCCAGATTTTATATTTTTTAAGTTTATTTCTTTATTTATTTTTAAGAGAGAGAGAGAGAGAGAGAGAGAGAGTGTGTGTGTGTGTGTGTGTGTGTGAATGGGAGAGGAACAGAGAGAGAGGGATTGAGAGAATCGCAAGAAGGCTCTGCACTGTCAGCACAGAGCCCAACTCTGGGCTCAATCCCATGAACTGTGAGATCATGACGTAGGCTGAAACCAAGTTGGACACTTAACCAACTGAGCCACCCAGGTGCCCCTAGTTTTTTTTTTGTTTTGTTTTTAAAACCTATGCTGCAATATATAATTTTGAATACAGTCATCTTGCAGGTATGCGAGTTTATTTTTGGACACATTCCTAGAAGTGGGACTGCTGGGTGTATACATCTTTTAATTTGGACTGAAATTACCATATTGCCATTCATAAAAATGTGACCAGTTTGCAATTCTGTCTTCAATATATTTGAGTACCTGTTTTGGTATGCTATTTTTTTTAACTATGAAAATATATAGACATATTTTGGAGCCATTTCTATATAGATGATATTTGAAATCCTGGAACTGGATGAAACTGGAGTGATTAAGAAGACAGTAAAAGCAGACAGAGCAAGCAGCCCAGATACAGTTCTTAAACACTCCAGTATTTAAAGCAAAGGGAGTCTGCAAAGGAGACTGAGAAGGAGCAATCAGAAAGAAAACTAGAACTGTATAATGTCCCAGAAGCTTAAGGAGAGGCAGGGGGAGTAAAAAATAATACAATCATTTCAGATAACAGTTTGGCATCATGTGGTAGAGATGTGCAGTAATTCCACTCTTACACACATATCCTAGGGGAATTCACACAAAGGACCACAGAGAGATGCCCCAGAGCATTCATGATAGAAAGAAACTAAAGGTCAATGAAGAGAAGGGATAGATTATAGCATATTCACACCATGGATCCCACCTAGCAATGAAAATAAATGAACGCTTTTGTATAAACATGGATTTATAACAAATATAATGTTAACTGAAAAGGCAAGCTACAGAATGATACATTCAGAGAGAAAAAATTTATACAAAGTCTCAAAGCATACCAAATAAGGGATTCTTTTAAAAAGTCCTGATAAAAGGGTGTCTGGCTAGCTCAGTGGGTAGAGCATGCAACTCTTGATCTCAGAGTTTTAAGTTTGATCCCCACACTGGGCATAGTTTACTTTAAAAAAATGAAATAAAATAAAATTATTAGTAAAAACACCAAGTTCAATGCACACACCCCACAGTTAGTCCTTGCCTCGGCAGTGTTAACAGAACCCCATGCATATCAGAACCATACAAAATGAGGACTGTCTGCATATATTTCTATTATTTACTATGTATATTGCATATAACAATAAAAAATGTTAAAAATTGACAAACAATTTTATAGAGTGGTGACTCTATTCTTTTCTTATAATAATAAAATAATAAAATTTGTGAAGTAATTCCAAAAGAATTGAGCAAAATAAATAAAAGGAAAGAGTTGTCAAGTGTGGTGAAAGCCCCTGAGAGTACAGATGATGACATACATAGTCATCTCCATTCAAACTGGGTATGTATGTTCGTGACCTTGACTGCAGCAGATTTCCTGGAGAAATGTGAGCAAAAGCCAGAATGAAGTGTATAGAACCAAGAAGGAAGGATGAGGAAGTGTGGATTACAGGGGCAAACAGGGCCTTAGGTGTCAACCTCTGGGCGTGCAGAAGGGTGTGGAGGACGGGGAGGCAGGGTTGGATTCTGAACGTGCTTCTTTGGGTCCAAAGCTTAGAAGAAAAGAAATGAACATTTATTTCCTTCTTTCCATAGTCTTCAGAGAGATCTTCAGAAATCATTTATACATGCTGAAAGTTTGCAAACTGTTTCTCCAACAGTTCCTGGGTCCCTCAAAGAAATTAAGTACTTTGGTGGACTTCTGAATACAAAGACAAGGATGTGAAGTTCCTGGGGCTAGACTTCACCATCTGGGCCGTGATTCTCAACAATGTATGAAAAATTAGTAGATTTTGCTTTCCAAAGATTTTTTTTTTAGTTCTTTGTTAGAATGTTTGCAATGAATGTGTGTGTGACAAAGGATTTGGATGTGGATAAGGAACTCCAATAATTTGACAGTGGGGGGAGAAAAAAGCAACAACAACAAACATGAATAAGACTTAAATAGGCATTTTATTTATTTTTTTAAGTTTATTCACTTTTGAGAGACAGAGACAGAGCATGAGCAGGGCAGAGAGAGAGAGAGAGAGAGAGAGAGACGGAATCCAAAGCAGGCTCCAGACTCTGAGCTGTCGGCACAGAGCCCGACGCAGGGCTCCAACTCACAAACCATGAGATCATGACCTGAGCTGAAGTCGTATGCTTAACCAACTGAGCCGCCCAGGCGCCCCTAAATAGGCATTTTACAAAGGAAGATACATCAATGGTCAATGGTCAATACATATATGAAAAAAGGTTTCAACATCAATAGTCCATCAGGGGAAAATGCAAAGTAAAACCACAATGAGAAACCAGTATGCACCCATTAGAATGGCTAAAAATAAAAATATTAATAAACTATGTGTGGCTCAGTGAGCATCGACTCTTGATTTTGGCTCAGATCAGGATCCCAGGGTGATGGAACCAAGCTCCTAGACAGACTCCTTGCTGAGCATGGAATCTGCTTAAGGCTCGCTCTCTCTCTCCGCCCCCCTCTCCCCCCTCTACCTCTTCCCCACTCTCTCTCCCTCTCTCTAAAATGTAAATAAATAATGGGGCACCTGGGTGGCTCAGTCAGTTGAGCGTCTGACTTTGGCTCACCTCATGATCTTGAGGTCTGTGAGTTTGAGCCCCGCGTCGGGCTCTGTGCTGACAGCTCAGAGCCTGGAGCCTGCTTAGGATTCTGTGTCTCCCTCTCTCTCAGCCCCTCCCCGTTCATGCTCTGTTTCTGTCTCAAAAATAAATAAACATTAAAAAAATTTTTTTTAAAAATGAAGAACTACTGATAACACGCAACAGCATGGACAGATCACACAGATACTATGCCAAATGCAATAAGCCAGACACATAGAAGGCTATGCTCTATGAATGTATTTGTATTATGTTTTTAAACAGGCAAAACTAGTGTATGGGAATAGTGGTCAGATCAGTGGATGCTTGGTGGGGGAAGGGAGGCTGACTGAAAGGGGACTGTTATTGAAAAGGTGATTAACCTATATATGTAAAGAGATGTCTGTAAGTTTATGACTATCATGGGTAGTATTATCCTATCTTTGTAAGAGCACAAAGTAAAAGCCTCAAGTATGTGGATATCTGTTTGTATGGCCAGGAGAGAAACTTGTGGACAGGTATATATATAGCTGTTAATGTGGTTACTTCCTGGTAGCGGAAACAGTGCATTTGTTAACTTTTCTTTCATAAAGTTTTGGATTGTTCACGTATAACGGCAAGCATGCACTACTTTTGTAATTTAAACTTTATATTCTATATATCAAAAGCTTCTTGGTCGTGGTTGTGCAACAACGTGAATATATGTAATGCCACCTTAAGTGTACTTCATGTATACTTAAGGATGGTTAAAATGGAAGGACTCCTGGCTGACTCAGAGCAGTAACTCTTGATCTTGGGATCATGAGTTCAAGCCTCACCTTGGGTGTAAAGATTAAATAAATACATAAACTTTTTAAAAAGTGCTTGGGGTTCCTGAGTGGCTCAGTCCGCTGAGCCTCCTACTCTTGATTTCAGCTCAGGTCATGATCTCAGGATTGGTGAGTTCAGGCTTTGTGTCAGGCTCCTCGGCGTTGACAGTGTGGAGCCTGCTCAGGATTCTCTTTCCCTCTCTCTCTCCATTTCAAAAATAATAAATAAACTTTTTTTTACAAAAATGCTTAAAACGGTGATTTTTATGTTATTTGTATTTTACCACAATTTAAAAACAAAACAAAAACCTTAAGCTGCATCTGCAAATGATCCTGTGACTAAGAATGGAAGTTGGGACTGGTCGAGACTGGGAAATCAGAAATGAAAGTGAATTTTTAAAAACATGATATTTAATTGGTGAAGAGGAGGGGCGCCTGGGTGGCTCAGTCAGTTGAGCGTCTGACTTTGGCTCACCTCATGATCTTGAGGTCTGTGAGTTCGAGCCCCGCGTCAGGCTCTGTGCTGACAGCTCAGAGCCTGGAGCCTGTTTTGGATTCTGTGTCTCCCTCTCTCTCTGCCCCTCCCCTGTTCACGCTCTGTCTCTCTCTGTCTCAAAAATAAATAAACATTAAAAAAAAAAAAAACGGAAATCTTATTAAAAAAAATAATAATTGGTGAAGAGGAGTCTGAACATTAAAAAAAAAAAAAAAAAAAAAACAAACCAACTCATAATCCCACAGTGACAGGGGAGACTAAACCCAGAATTCCAAAATCGAGGTGGACCTGAGGCGGGATTTTGTGCTTCGCAGGTGGAGAGCACAAAATCCCGCCTCTAACTAGATTTAGTCCAATGGGATACAAGGAAAGGGGAAAGTCCCGCCTCTCAAGCAGCTACAGCCCAATGGGAGCCTTCTGGATCCGTTGGGATCCTGGGGCAGGTAAAGTGCGCTGGCCCTGAGCCCTGGCTGCGCGGGCCGCGGTCGCCAGAGACTTGGGGAGATGCGCGCCCCTGGGCCCGGTGGCGCGCCGCCCTTCGGCCTGCTACTGTGTTTGCTCGGGGTGGCTCGTTCCGGAAGCCAGGCCAGTGAGAGCGGAGGCTGAGGGTGTGCGGCCCTTGCTCGGCTTTCCAAGCCTAATGACCGCCCGTCGCTCTAACGCCCAGCCCAGCAGCCAGAGACTGCGAAACTGAGAAACAGGCCGAGTGTTTCACTCCCACAGCCGGGGGCCTGACAGTGCCTCACTGGGGCGCTGAGTTGTGAGGAGGAGTTGTGGGGGGCTCAGTTCACCCCATCCACACCCTTCCCCAAACTGTGACCTTTATGGGGCCCTTTGTGACCACCTTCTGGAGCCCAGCCAGAGAAGGCTGGGGAGATGGAGGTTGCCAAGTCTGAGAGAGGATAGGGGGTAGGATTTCCTCTGAAATCAGTTGCTTCTCATAAATAGATTACCCCGAATCCTCTCTCTCACATCTGAACCTTAAATTTAACCCCTACACTTAGTCCTACAGCATGAAGAGAAAAAATGGATTTTATATCAAACTGATTTTTGCACCCCCCACTTACTGATTACTTCCTGCTTGGGAAGAGAGTTGCAAAGGGAAATAAGGTCTGGTCTTAAAATGTGTCAGTCTGCTGAAAACTACTGAGCAGATTAGTGCAAGGAAATATTAGACATAAATGCTATTACAGCAGAATGTGTAGGGTCTTGAGGCTTCCCAAAAGACGAGTGAATTCTACCTGTGGAGGTGCAGAAAGGCTTGAGAGGAGGTGGCTGACATTGACTGTGGATATAAGACAAACTAGAGAGGGGAAAGAGCACTCCAGGCAACTCCACAGCCAGAGTGGGGTTCTAGGAACCGCAGGTAGATCTGAAAACCAGATGGGGGGGTGGGGTGGGGATGGGAATAGAGGGTGTGGGGGGAGGGTACAGGCTCAATCAGAGCACATGGATTGTTAAAGCACTCACCCTTGCTATTGCTGTCTGGGTACTTAATAAACTTGAATCTCAGCCATATCCCTTTAGGTCTTACTTTCCTGGGTTACAGATGAGAGACGCAAGCTTAGAAGTTATGTTATTTCGTAAATTCACACTGTTGGTATGTTTGTGAGGAATGTCAGTCCGGGTCTTTCTGATTACAGATCCTAGGCAATTCCCACTTCCCCACAGGAGCCAGGGCAAGAAATTGACTGTGTTTTTGAAGAGGGGAGGTTGGAGGCCTCTCCCCAGAGGGTGGAAGCTGAAGGATCTCAGGGAAGGCAGTAAAATGATTCGATTTATATTGAAAAAGCAGCTGCTAGAGGAGAAATGGTAGCAACTGCAAGAGAAGTCCAGAGGTGAATGAGTTTCTCCAGGCAATACTCAAAAAATGCCCAGAGGGTAGGGCTTGAGGAAGTGATTCAGAAAACCTGATGTCACTGCTCAGGCACTGTAGCCAGTCATGGAGACTTGAGGAGAGGAGTCAACTCCCAAGCAGGAAAGTGACCGGAGAAAGAGAAATCCAGCCAGGGTCACAGGCTGATGAGAGAGCATCTGAGATAAGGGCTGCAAAGAGTTGGTGGATTTAGCAATTAGGAAGTGGCTGGTGACATCAGCTGTACCATGCTGAGGTGGAGGCAAAAGCAAGATATAATGAGATATGTATTTACTAAGTGGAGAAAAGTTTAGAGTAGAATCATATTTTTGTTTGCTTGTTTGTTTAAAAATATAGTAGGTTACTATATTCATGAACAGTAACCTGGAAGAACATTCACCAAGGTGACAACAGTGGTTATCTTGGGAGGAAGGGTGTTGGAGGGCCTATTACTTTCTTCATGATATAGTTGATGTTACTTTTTGATCGGGAAGAAATAACCAATTAAGACATTTTGTGTATTAAAAGTGAGTGGGGCCTAAAGAAGTAGAGAAGGACAATTCATTCTGGAAGCTTGTTGGAAAAAGAAAGTGAGTCAAAAGGCAGATGTTTCTGAAAAAGGAGGCAATGATAACAGCAGCTACATTTGATTAAGAATGTTTTAAGGAGGGGCACCTGGGTGGCTCAGCTGGTTGAGCCTCTGACTCTTAATTTAGGCTCAGGTCATGATCTCATGATTTGTGAGTTCAGCCCCACATCAGGCTCACTGCTATCAGTCAGCCTGTCAGCGCAGAGCCTGCTTCAGATCCTCTGTTCCCCTCTTTCTGTCCCTCCCCTACTTGTGCTCTCCCCCCCACCAAAAAAAAAAAAAAATTAGAAAAAAAAATGTTTTAAGGGACACCTGGGTGGCTCAGTGGGTTGGGCATCCGACTTTTGATCTCAGGGTTGCTAGAGAGTTTGGGCTCATATTGGGCCCCACACTGTGCTCTAAGCTGTATGTATTTTTTTTTAAATGTATTAAAATACCCTGCTAGGTGCTTTTTTGGGGGTAGAAGAATTATCTGGAATCCTCTAAGGCATTCTTTCCTCATTTTTATACATGAAGAAAGTAAGGCTTGGTGAGTTAAAACCTTGTCCAAGACAGTACATCTCATAAGAATTATCAATGAGGTGCTTGTTAAAAATAGATTCTTGGACTTCCTCCAAACCTCCTGAGACAGACTCTGGAGAGGAAAAGCCTGGAAAACAGAGAGCCCAGGTGATTCTTAGGTTCTAGCAACCAAAGGCTGTAGCAGCATAGGAGATGGTTTGAGGCCAGGGTTAAGGGTTTAATGTGGCTGGTGGGTGGAGCAGAAGGGAGAAATGAATCTTCCCTTGACAATAGTCCCAGGAAGACTCTGGGACATGGAACAGCAGCAGGAGTACAGAGATGCTCAAATATTCCTCTTCCAAGTTGGTCAAATGAAGGCAGGGAGTAGTGGGAGATGAAGGTAGAGAAGTCAGTCTTTGAGGGGCCCTGTTTTAGCCTGCTAAGGAACTTGGAAGTCATCCTGAGGACAAAAAGGAATCCTTGAAGGAGCAGAAGAGTGGTATGCAGTAAGATATGTGTTTCCAGATAGATCACTGATTGTATCAGGAGGGCAGATTTTAAATGGTTAAGACTGGAGAGAGAGAGAGAGAGAGAGAGAGAGAGAGAGAGAAGCCTAGAGAAGGGAGACCAACTGGAAAGACTCTGGCTATAACCCAAACAAGCCATACTATGGGTTGGTCAGTTTGATGGGAATAGAGAAGAATGTCCAGATTCAAGAAATAGGAAGTGAGGGGCGCCTGGGTGGCTCAGTCGGTTGAGCGTCTGACTTCGGCTCAGGTCACGATCTCACGGTCCGTGAGTTCGAGCCCTCGTCAGGCTCTGGACTGATGGCTCAGAGCCTGGAGCCTGCTTCCGATTCTGTGTCTCCCTCTCTCTCTGCCCCTCCCCCATTCATGCTCTGTCTCTCTCTGTCTCAAAAATAAATAAATGTTAAAAAAAAAATTAAAAAAAAAAAGAAATAGGAAGTGAAAAATGGGCAAGGTTTGGTAATTGTTTGAAAGTAGGAGGTGTTGAGGGAGGCAGCAATCTAGGATAAGTACCCACGTAAAATACACTTGCTGATTGTTTGGGAATACCCAGTTCTGCTATAGAAGACAAGAAAACAAATAGGATGAATAGAACTTATAAGAAGTGTTGCATGTGGGTAAGTAAGTTAGTAATCTGTGAGACAGTAAAATACACTTGCTGATTGTTTGGGAATACCCAGTTCTGCTATAGAAGACAAGAAAACAAATAGGATGAATAGAACTTATAAGAAGTGTTGCATGTGGGTAAGTTAGTAATCTGTGAGACATGTTAGATGTTGACAAGTAAGTAGAATATATTTCTCTGAATTGAGATAGAAAGGGAGGGAAGACCCAAACAGGCAATCATGGTATTCATGATACTCTAAATATATGATGAATCTGAAGCACTTGATATTCAGGAGGACTCAGTTTGACAGGACAGATGCACATCGAATAACCTAGAATTCAGGCTGTACGATCCTTCCACCCAACTTGTACCCAATCCTAAATGTATTAACCTACCCCATCACTTTCCCCTTACTCCTTGCTGTGTGTTTTACATTTATCCAATAAACCATGTGAGTCAAGCATTTCAGTTTGGTCTGTGAGCCTTTTTATTCTGTGACCTGTGGGATAGCCTCTTAGTACTGCACCAGCCAGCTACCATGGCATCAAAGTAATTTCCCACACTACAACCCAGCTCTGACTTGAGTAAGTGGGTAGATTAGATGGTGATGCCACCTGCCAGGAATATAGGACGAGAGTCAGGCTGTTTTATGCTGGAGGCTAAGAATATGCTCAGTTTGAATGTGTTGAGTTTGAGGCAATGTAGGACATTAAGCCAAGATGGCCAACAGGTGGTTGGATATAATGATGTGGAGTACAAGGATTTAGATATTGGTAGTCATTACTATTTAAAGCAATGAGCTTGGATGAGATCCTGTGGAGAAACAGTTTTCCTTCCCACTCTTCACTCCCCATTCCCTTTACCCCCTCTTTTGGTGCCCTAAAAATAGTCATATAGCCTCACAGGAACCTTGTGGGGCCATCTCATGCTGATGTCTGTTGAGAGATAAACCCTTTCCACCATTTCTTTTCCCTCAGTGATGTATTCTGTGCAATAGAACTTCATTGCTCTTTCCCAGCTCAGCACTGGGTAGTTCACATAGGAATTCTCAAGTTACTTGGATGACCAGTCTTTCTTACGGTGCTGCAAGGAGGGCAGGTGGGCAGAACCCCAGGCATCTGGGTCCCAGGCCAGGGTCCAGGGGCTTGGGAGAAGCTGATTCTCACCAGAGCTCATCATTCTAAGCACCTTGTCAGCACCTTGTCATCACTCTAAGGAGCATGATGAAGCAGAACAACTAGAGCCAAGGTGATTGATTGGGGCAGGGGTGAGGTGGTGGAGAGGTGTGAGGAGGGTGGGGTGGTGGTGGTGTGGCTATGATGGAAGACTCAATACAGTTCTAAAGATATGGAGCTATGCATTCATTATTGTTCAACTTTATTTATTTATTTATTTATTTATTTATTTAAAGTTTATGTATTTATTTTGAGAGAAAGAGTGAGCATGAACAGGGGAGGAGCAGAGAGAGGGAGAGAGAGAGCAGGAGAGAGAGAGAATCCAAAGCAGGCTCTGTACTGTCAGGGCATAGCCCAATGCAGGGCTCAAACTCACAAACCATGAGACCATGACCTGAGCCAAGACCAAGAGTTGGATGCTTAACTGACTGAGCTATCCGGGTGCCCCCTATTTTTTTTAATTTTTAATTTTTTTAATTTTTATTTATTTTGAGAGACAGAACATGATCAGGAGAAAGGCAGAGAGAATGAGGGAGAGACAGAATTCCAAGTTGACTCTGCACTGCCAGCACAGAGCCTGACATGGGGCTTGAACCATCAGCCATGAGATCATGACCTGAGCCGAGATCAAGAGTCTGACACCCAACCCACTGAGCCACCCAAGCACCCCTGTTCAACTATTCGTTAAGTCTGGGCACTGAATAAATATGCTGAACATCCTAGATACAGCACCTTTTCTGAGATTCCAATATTATCTCCTCCTTCTTCTGAGGGATTTTATCCCTGACTCCAAACCCGATAATGTACCCAGTGGTGCCAGAAAGACTGGATATTAGGCACTGAGTATTGGCAAAAGTAGGACATGAGTATAACATCCCTGCCCTTGCTCCAAATCCAGAATCTGGGAAATAACTGGCCTTTTTCTGACATAGTCCCCTCCCTACCCTCACCAGCAGTTCATAGGAACCCTGGAGACTGGTCAGAGTCTGAAGTGAGGTATACTTCTAACTTATGTATTTTTTTTCTTTTCTTTTCCTTTTCTTTCTTTTTTTATCTAGTGAATATCTGAGGGTCTACAAGTGCTGTTCATTTTGCATTACCAATAATAAACATTACAGTAGCACCTACTAGTACTTGAATTCTTACTGATGGGTTTTACATGAACACTGGCATGAGTTCTCTCATTGGATCCTTACTTGTTAAGGTAAAGACTATTATTATCTCTAATTCCCAGATGAGGAAAGTGCTGCTTAGAGTGGCTCATTTATACTTGCCGTGGGCATCATAAGGAGCAGTAGCATTTAGATCTGAGATTTAAGCAAGATGCTGTGTTGGGCCCAGTGCAAAGTTTTCTGCCTTCAGGGAGCCTCAGTGTGGTGAGGTGTATAATGAATGAGGACTCCGTGTAGTCAGTACCATTACTGTGGCATGAGCAATGCATGCTGGGAACACAGGAGGAAGCCACTTGCTGCAAAAGACAGAGGGTGGGATGCAGCATGACTTTGCTGGGATTCATGAGAGAGAAGATATGTCTCTGAGAGTGAGTGAAGGTTAATCAGCTGGAGAAGGGAATTTCAGGCATTTTGGGAAGTGGTGGGATTGGAGGTGGAGAAAGCCACTGTTTGGCTCTCCTGTAACTTTGGAGTTCGGAGCTTTGGTATTTGAGTCACACATCCTGCAGACAATGGTAGTCTGTGAGTTAGGGAACCAGAGCATCTGGGAACACTGGCCAGGACTTCCTTCTCAGCACACTGGAGTCTTTCCACTCCAGCAAAAGCAAGTCTAGAAAAAGCAGAAGTGCAGATGGGGAGAAAGGAAAAGAGCAATCCTTCCTTTTTTTTTTTTTTTCCAATGCTTATTTATTTTGAGAGACAGAGAGACACAGAAAGACAGAGGGAATTCCAAGCAGGCTTTGTGCTATTGGTCTGATGTGGGGCTTGAACTCATGAATTGTGTGATTGTGACCTGAGCCAAAATCAAGAGTCGAACGCTCAACCAGGCACCCGAAGAGAAATCCTTCCTGACCCAGAGCTGCATCTACTCACTCCAGAAATACCTGGCAGCTGGGGTGAGGCCCTGGCCTAGGATAGGAGTGATAGGTGTGCACTGATCAGTGTGTTAGGGGATGAGGGGTGCTGAGGGCACTGTGGGGAAGGGTGGGAAAGCAGGCCTTTCAGATAACCATTACTTCCATCACATTACCTGTGTGTCTTTTGAGCATAGTTCTATTGCTGATCATTTTGCTTGCCTTCTCTCATATGTACTTGGTGAACCCTTTCTCCACTTGGCCTTCAAGTTCTGAAGGACAGGGCATGACCTGGCATCGAGGATGTGTAGTACTTTGGCAAGACCAGAGGTGGCAAGTTCCCCGGTCCAGGTCTTTTGGTCTCCTTTGCCACTGCTGCTCCCTGTCCCACTAGTGTGTGTGACTATCTGTAAAGCCCCTGGAAAGGAGCTCATTGCACATGTGGGGCCCTTGGCTCCTGTCCTCTAGCAGTACTCCAACTAACCTAGTCAAGGGACAGGCTGCCTCTGAACCCTGAATCTCTGGGACCTCAAGCCACCTGTTCCCAGGGGATGGGACTGCTTGGAGCCAGAAGTCCACTGAGATGCCCTTTGACATGAGCAGAGGCTCTCCTGTCTTGGGGATCACCAAGCCAATGCTAGGTCTCTGCAGGAGACCCAGAGAGCAGGCCCAGGGAAAGGTGGAGGAGGGTTCAGCTGGTCTGTCAGTGGCCCACATGCCCTCACCTTTCAGAGCCTCCTTGTTCTAAGCTCCCGTCCCCAACACACACACAGTCTGGATCTTCTGTGGGCTCCTGCCTTCTACGATGATCATTGTGGGGGCTGCAGTGCACCTTTCTCTGGAAGAAGTGGAAGAAGGGTAGCAGGTATGCTCAGAGTATTAGAGCTGGGAGTGACCATAAGGATGTTTTGACATCCCTCTCACTGGGAGGCTGAGGCAGGGATTTAAAGAGAGCAACTGAAGGTATACGAAAAGAGAAAGAGAAGGGAGTAGGTTAGGATTTTTGTTTCCTCTCTAACTTTGGGCTTGGGTGTCTCCTTCCTAGTATACACACAAGCGTGCGCGCGCGCGTGCACACACACACACACACACACACACACACACACACACGCAGCTCTGTTTTCCATGAGAAGTTTTGCCTCCTGAAGCATGTTTCTTGTAACCTCCCAAGCACTGAAAACCAAGTCCAAATTGGCCTGTCAAAATCCTCCTACATAACTCGATCAGACTTGATGGGAATACCTGCCAGATCTCCCAGGAAGGCTGCTTGGAGGTGGGAGATGGGGTGCAGAAAGGCCAGTTGCCAGCTGGCAACTCACTGAGTTCCTCCTCTCCTACTCCTCCAACCCCAATTTCTCTTCACAAGTGCACAGAGACAAATCTATATTCCCATGGCAAAGAAGTGATAAAGATGGATAGGAGGGTGTATGGGAGTGGGGCAGCAATTTTATGTTCTGGCTGGAAGGAAACGTAGAGTTCATTTAGTCCAATTCCTCTTTATTAGGTGAGGAAACTGAGGCATGGATGGAGGAGGTGCCATTGGCTGGGGAGTCAGAGCCAGGGCCAAGAACCCTGCTCTACAGACATGTAGTTTACTCCTGACTACTTCTCCCAGGCTCCCACCCCTCCCACTTTTCCCACAGACTACAACCAGCAAACAGGCTCCTCTATTTGAGGTAAGTGTCGGACTGGGGAAAAGAAGACATCAGTTTGCACACCTGGGGAGAGATTGGAGGATCACTGTGAGAAGGGCAGGTGGTGGTTTACAGCCAGGAGTGGAATATGTATACATTGAGATTAGGGAGATAATCTCTCAGAGTGGGCAAAGCCTGAACCCTTCTCTCCCCAGGCCTCCTTGCTTTCTTCTGCCTACAGATTGACAGAACCCTGATATCAAAATAAGTGGTTTGCCATGCTGGTGTAGAGCAAGTTTCCATTGGTCTCCATCTGAGCCTTTCCGCTGTTTTTTCCCCAAACAGCACCCCCATGCCCCAGCAAGGGGATGGTTAGGCTGACACTTCTTTGCAGCTACACAGCCAGCCACGCCTGAGGAGTGCTGGACCTCAACTGCCCTTCCTGAGTCTCCAGTGGTGCCCTGAAACCAGATACTTGTATTTTTCTCTGTGCAGGGCCTTGACATTGCACTATAATAAAGGTGTATGTGGAGAGTTTGTGAGCCTAGTCCTGAACTGATTTTTGGAACTTGAAGTTTTTTAGTGACTCTCTAAGATCCAGGAAAGTCAAGCCTGGTCTGATGACTCAACCTCGCTTCCTGTCTCCTCCAGGTCAACAACCCTGGGCTGCCCTGCAGACGCTGGCTGGCAGAAGGGCAGCCCCCTACCCTTCAGGATGAACAGGAGGGTGGAGAAGGGGAGGGCAACATGTCTCAGCCTGGGTCAGCCCTGAGAACCCCAGGAGGGGCTGGCTAGGACTCCAGACAAACTTAACTTGCCATTAAGGTTCTGACTCAGACTCCAGGCAAGCACAGGGCTGACCTGCAGCAGAGGTACCACCACAGGCCAACAGGGATCCCAGCACCCGCTCCTCTTCTGGTTCTCTCTCTGGAATGAGTCTCTTGCCCAGGCCAGAGACACCACCTAGAGCAGCTACAATTTGTAATCTAAAAAACAAGAGGGTGGTGTTGAGTGGGAAAATTGGGAAGGTGTTTGAGGAGTCACTGGGAAGACGGGCAGCAGGGACTCTCTGAACTCGCAAGGGGAGGGAGGTTTCTAGAGAGTGGTGAGCTGAGAAACACTGGTGTTGGGGATTTCAGCCAAGTCTCAGGACTGCCCCTCCCCCTCCTCCAGGAGGCTGTCTTCTTGGCAGACAGCAGATAGATGCATGACAAAGGTGCTGTGATGGCTCTGTGCTGGGGGTGGGGGAGATGGCTGGGGAGGGGCCCCCTTCTGTTCTAAAGCACGTCTCTCCACCCCCATCAGGCCTCTTAATCTATCTGCCTTTTGGGCAGTTAGTGGCTTAGAGGTGAATACAGTTCCGGCTCCACTGCCCTGCTGCCCTGTAGACCTGCTAACAGACCTATGGGAAGTGTTGAAATGCATGCACACAGTTAGTTGTACAAAATGTACATATAGATGGGCACATGAACAGGGTTGTGTTATATAGACTCAGTGGGGAAAAAAAGAAAACAGGCACAAAAAACTCACTGATACCAAGGTAAAGACAGCTGGCTACAGGTAGAAGGGCCCCCACTAGGACACCCAGCCCCTCAGAAGGCAGACATTGAGCCACTGACCCCAGCAAACAACCACAGACAGGGGCGAGCTGAAGAGATGCCTTAAAGTTGGCAGGGGTCAGTGTCAGTGTCCCTAGGCTCAGGATTCCGACCTTACAAGCTGCGGATAACTGATCCAGTCCCCCAATTTACCCGAGTGCCTCCACTTAGGGCAAGTTTGAGGATCCTTGAGGGTTATTCTTTTGCAAACAGAATCAAGCACCAGGCCAGCAGTGTGAGCCCTGAGGACAGTCAGGGAAGTCCAGAAAAATAGACCCTGGGGGGAGAGCTTAGGGCTGGCTTCCTGTACCCCCTCCCCAAATCGCTTTCCACCTCTTCGGCATCTTTCCACCAGCCCCACTAAACAAAGCGGATCCCTTGGCCTGGGGGTCTGGGGGAGGGGTGGATGACAAGGCTGGACGCCTGAGTCCTCCAGAGGAAGGGGAGCAGGATACCTAGGTCCCAGTGGGGGGTCCTGTCTGAGGCTCAGGCTTTGAGGGGATTGCAGGGGGATGGTGTTGCTGGAGTTCTTTTTAGCTGCTCTGAGGGGGATTCTGTGTGGGGGATTGGGGCTGGGGGTTGGGGAGCAGGAAGCTGTCCCCAGGGGAGCCATCCAGGCCCATTCAAGGGTTGAGCACTTGTTTAGGGCTAGAGCTGCCCCCTCTGGGGACTGGGATTGTCCAGCCAAGGCCATTGTCCTGCCCCCTTCCCCCAGTCCCTTCCAAGCTTCTTTGAACCTGAAGTCGGATATTTTTTTCTCCCCAGCTCTCTCCTTTGGCTTTCCCCACCCAAGGCCTGGGGCTGGAGGCCTGGGCTGGGGAGGGGGAGGAGGAAGAACAGCCAACAATGGGGCCAGATATTCGGGTCTCTGATGGGGGGGGGGTGCCAAGGAGGCTGATGAGGGGCCCCACAGTGGGGGGCCTCTGGGGTGTATGTGTCTGATCCCTCCGTCTGGACAAAGGTTAGAGAACGTGGGCCCAGTCAGTCCAGAGTCTGGCCCTTAGAAAGGGAAGTAGGGGGTCAATCCCTGGGTCTAGTAGGTAAGGGGGCTCTGGAAGGG
Source organism: Panthera tigris (assembly GCF_018350195.1). Classification (NCBI taxonomy): domain Eukaryota; kingdom Metazoa; phylum Chordata; class Mammalia; order Carnivora; family Felidae; genus Panthera; species Panthera tigris. The sequence goes on along the minus strand of NC_056664.1, from coordinate 29,689,485 downwards.
AGGCCTTGTCTGTCAGTCTGCCGTTGGAGACGGGGTGAAATTCAGCAGGCTTGGCAGATAGGTACAGGGCATTTGTGGCTTTGGAGTGACTGAACCTGGCCAGTAATCCGGATGGGGATGTCAATTCCCCCTGGGGGAATTGGGCAAGAGGGAGGACCGCAGGGGGTGGATATTAAGGAATGGAGGGGTAGTTATGGCAGTCCTAGGCACATACACACTCAAAAATGTTTGAGGAGCTGAGAGGATGGCTGTGCACCAGGGAGGAGAGGGCGTCAGTGTCTCTGAAGAGGGGTCAAGCACCTCGGCTCCTGAAGAACCGAGAGGAAGTGTCCAAGTCACCCAGACAGTTCTGAGGTGTGCAGAGCCCCAGAGGGGGCAGGCAGCCTGTTGCGGGTTGGAAGTGAAGGTCCGAATGAGGGGCCTGCATCAAGGGTCTGGGGCCTTGAGAGGCGCCTAGCTGGAGCTCCCTGGCTTTCCTACCCCCGCCACAGACCACCGCCACCATCAGGCAAACACCCTTCGCCTCAGTTTCTCCCACCCCCACCGCCCTCACCTCCACCCATCCAGGGGGCGGGGCCAGAGGTCAAGGCTAGTGGGTGGGATTGGGGAGGGAGAGAGGTGTTGAGCAGTGCCTCGGAGAGCCCTCATTTTTCCAGGCCCCCGGCTTGGGGCGCCTCCGTTCCCCATGGCGGGACACCTGGCTTCCGACTTGGCCTTCTCGCCCCCGCCAGGCGGTGGAGGCGATGCGCCGGGAGGGCCGGAGCCCGGCTGGGTTGACCCTCGGACCTGGCTGAGCTTCCAAGGCCCTCCCGGCGGGTCAGGAATCGGGCCGGGGGTTGGGCCGGGCGCTGAGGTGTGGGGGATTCCCCCGTGCCCCCCGCCGTATGAGTTCTGCGGGGGGATGACGTACTGTGGGCCTCAGGTTGGAGTGGGGCTGGTGCCCCAAGGCGGCCTGGAGACCTCTCAGCCAGAGGGCGAAAGGGGAGCCGGGGTGGAGAGCAACTCCGAGGGGGCCTCCCCTGAGCCCTGCGCTGCCCCACCTGGGGCTGTGAAGCCGGACAAGGAGAAGCTGGAGCAAAACACCGAGGAGGCGAGTGAGCTGAAACAGGGCCAGAGGGGGTGGCTGGGCTGGCAGGGGGCGGCCAGGGAGGGGGTGGTGGCTGCCTAGGCCTGGAACCCAAGAGGGCAGCAGGCAGAGGCGATGCCCCAGGCAAAGAGGGCTGTGTGGCCTGAGAGCAAGGGCACGGTGGGAACCAGAAGCCAGAATTCAGAGAGAAGGGGCAGGTGAGGGCAGGGCAGCCCCAGGGAGTCGGAAGCTGCCCCAGGCTGGCCTTGCTTCCCGCCCGGCCCTTGTCAAGTAGCACCTTTCCACATCCTAGGCCTGGCCTGACCAGGGTCCGATCACTCATTTATTACCAGCCCAGCACTAGGCCCAGCTTGGGGTTTGAGTCCCTTCTCCCACCCTTAGCCCTTCTTGAAAATTTGATCCTTACGAGACTCAGGATCTTGGCCTTAGGGTTAAGTGTGGCCTGAGGGCAAAAACAGTGCTTATCCCAGGGTTATTGTTCCTGAAAGTCTAGGGTGTGACTGATTTCTGATAGAAGCTCCTGTTTGTGCTGTGTGTGTGGACGTGTGGGGTTGGGTTTACCTCCCGTCAAGTTTAGGGCTTGTCTTCCCTTGACCTCTGCCTCGGGGCCAGTGAGTCACCATTATGCAAAGTGCACACCCTGGCACCCCCTTGGTGGAAGAAGTCCTCCAGGCCATCGCCCAAATTTAGGGTCTGCTGAGGGATTGAAAGACTTCTGGGTCCAGCCCTGCTAAGGACTAGTAAGGATGTATCTTCCAGTCCTCCCAAGAGACAAGTGTAAGCAATTAGAGATCAAGTACTAAGCCTTTAGACCTCACCAAAGGAGGTGTGAGCGGGTCAGCCGACCGAGTGGCCCTCGACTTTGTAGGAGGTGACTGCTGAGCCTTGAATAATAATGGCTGCCAATTGTGGTCCATTTCCTAAGTGCCTGGCTGTGTGCTCAGTTTCTACATCATTATCTCATTAAACCACCACAAAATCTCCCTGGGAGGTATTATTAGCCTATTTCACGGGTCTTAACTACTAAATGATGAAGCTAAGGTCTGAACTGGGGTTACTTTATTTCAATCCTCAAAGTAGGATTTGGAAAAGCTATTATGGGAAGCTGAGAACATTTATAGGTCTGAAGCAGGGACTGAGCAGAAGTTGGGAATGGAAGTTAGCCTATTTGAATATGTGATTGATCAGCCTTGGAATGCTTCCCTCAAAGTTTCTAGGACTGCACAAAGGTTTAGCCCTCTTGGCCACTTGCCTTCATTGGAGTGCCCCAGGGCTCAGTCCATCACCCTCTGCTCTATCTACCTTTCCTTCCTCTCATCCACTCAAGCTCAAATGCCTGTGGAGAGGACTACCACATTTTGTGTCTCCTGCTGGGATGGCTCCATGAAATGCTTCACCCCATCCATCACCCAGTAGCTCAAGGCCCCAACCGGTCATCCTCATTCCTTTCACATTCTACATCCCATCTTTTCAAAGCACAGCTATCTTCACCTTGGAAATACACCCTGAAGCAATCACTACCCCCTGGTCCCAGCCACCACCATCTATGTGGGGGTTACTGCGGTTGTTACAAGTCATACCCTCATTTCCTCCTTAGTATGTTGTCAACATGTCAACTGAAGTGAGCATTTTATCTTTTTTATTTCCTTTAAGTTTTATTTATATATTTTGAGAGAGAGACTATGAGCACAGGGGTGGGGCAGGGGTGGTGGTTCAGAGAGAATCCCAAGCAGGCTCCGTGCTGTCAGCAAAGATCTCACGAATCCTGGGATCACAAACTGAGTCAAAACCAAGAGTCAGATGCTTAACTGACTGAGCCACCCGGGTGCCTCTGGAGTAAAAATTTTTTTTTTTTGTTTATTTTTTTAAATATTTCTTTGAGAGAAAGAGAGAGTGTGCGTGCATGACCAGGGGAGGAGCAGGGAGAAAGGAAGAGAGAATCCCAAGCAGGCTCCACACTGTCCATGCAGAGCCCGATGAGGTGCTCAGTCCACCAACCGTGAGATCATGACCTGAGCCAAACTAAAGAATCTGATGCTAAACAGATTGAGCCACCCAGGCACTCCTGAAGTGAACATTTTATTTTTTTTTTTAATTTTTTTTAATGTTTATTTATTTTTGAGACAGAGAGAGACAGAGCATGAATGGGGGAGGGTCAGAGAGAGAGGGAGACACAGAATCTGAAGCAGGCTCCAGGCTCTGAGCTGAGTACAGAGCCCGACGCGGGGCTCGAACTCACGGACCATGAGATCATGACCTGAGCCGAAGTCGGACGCTCAACCAACTGAGCCACCCAGGCGCCCCTGAAGTGAACATTTTAAAATCAGATATTTTACTCTACAAATCCATTCAGCAGCTCTCCGTTTCACTCGCTGACTGCAGCATCCACAAGATCTGCCCTGCTCATCCCTTTGACTTTGTGAGCTCCTCCCCTCTTCTCTTTCTTGCATCTTTCACCCTGCTCCAGCCACACAGGCCTTGCCACTGCAGGGCCTTTCCACTGGGATCTTTCCCTTTGCTCAAGCATCATTTTCTCTTATTTAAAACTGTCACCATCCTCATAGTCTCCCACCCTGCTGTACTCTAATCCTTCACCCTGCTGCATTTTTTCCATGGTGCTTCTACCATAGTAACATGCTGAATACTTATTTGTGTCTCCATGTTACAATGGAAGCCCCCTGAGGCTTTTTGTCTAGTTTGGGTAGCCTTTGGTTAATAGAAAGTGTGCAGTAAATCTATTGAATTAATCAATGAGAATCCCTGTATGTCACAAAAAGATACAGTAAAAATAAGGGATAATCAGATTTTTAAAAATGAGCACCAAGTCTACCCGTCACTTAATTCATACCTTTTTTGACACCTTTTCTGTAGTGTGTGTGTGTAGGTGCATGCCATGTCATACCCTGGGAGGAGGCTGGGGGAGAGCATATTGAGAATTAGAGACATGTGCCCTTTACTTTTCCAGTCTCAACTGCCTCAAACTGGCATAATAATTGGGTCAAAAAGCTTTTGTGGGAATGAAATGAGCTAAGAGGCAGCAGCTCCCTTCATATAACCTGACAGGTATTCATTCTCATGGAGGCCAGGGCCTGCCTTTCCATCTATGCAGGAATGGTGCTCTGCATCTACCCGATGTGTTACCTTCTGGGGTGAATGATGTTCGTAGATAGGCTATTTCTAGATATTTGGTGGGCAGTCTGGATGCAGATACTCCCACAGACCATTCCTTGGGGCTATAGCCAGGTTCTTGGGGCCCAGGTGGGAAGGGGGATCGACAACTGGTGTGTTTATGTTCTTACATGTCCTCTTCCTTTATGAATGCAGTCCCAGGACATCAAAGCTCTGCAGAAAGACCTGGAACAATTTGCCAAACTCCTGAAGCAGAAGAGGATCACCCTGGGATATACTCAGGCCGATGTGGGGCTCACCCTGGGGGTTCTCTTTGGTGGGTCTCCCTCAGCCTGTCCTGACACAGAACACAGGGACCACATCTCCCCTGGAAGAACATGCCTGAACTTGGGGCTTTTCTTCCTACCAGGGAAGCAAAGGAAGGGTATTTCAGGAGCGGACTCTATCCCCACACATGAAGAGGGTAGAGAGGAAGGGGGAAAAAGTACCTGGACCTTGATTTTCCTCTGGGAAGAAGTGTGACCCTGGTGTGGGATCTCGGGAAGGCAGGAAAAGGTGGGGAGGCCCTGGGTCTTGGGGTCACACAGGTACTGCCTTCTGCCTCACCTTGCTTCTCTTTCCACTGGCTTCCCCAGGGAAGGTGTTCAGCCAAACAACCATCTGCCGTTTTGAGGCTTTGCAGCTCAGTTTCAAGAACATGTGTAAGCTGCGACCCCTGCTGCAGAAGTGGGTGGAGGAAGCTGACAACAACGAAAATCTGCAGGAGGTGAGGGGGGCAGGGATGCTCAGGGGTCTGCTGAGCCTTATCCTGGTTTTCAATGCTTCCACCCATGGCTTCCAGCTCTCCTTCCTGGGGCAATGGTCCTCAGTGGGATGGAGTGGAATTCCTCCGTTCTGGAAGGAGGTCCAGAGTCATCCGTCTAAACCCACCCTTCCAGGATTCTCTCCATACCATCTGCTACAGGTGACCTGTCCAGGCACTGCCCCCTTAGCAATTTGCTCTTGAGTCACTGACTTCCTGGTGCTCTGCAGGCTCAAAGTCTGCCATTCCATCTTCCTCCCTTGTCACTCTCTCTCCACCTCACCAGATATGCAAAGCAGAGACACTTGTGCAGGCCCGAAAGAGAAAGCGAACAAGTATCGAGAACCGAGTGAGAGGCAACCTGGAGAACATGTTCCTGCAGTGCCCGAAACCCACCCTGCAGCAGATCAGCCACATTGCCCAGCAGCTCGGGCTGGAGAAGGATGTGAGTGCCCAGTCCTTATGTGGTCCATCTCCTCCCCAGTCACCATCTCCCTTTCCCTGGCTCTGGCTCTTGTCTTCAAACCACTCTAGATCTGTTGGCTTTGGGCCAAATGACTAAGCAAAGCTAGCCCCACCTCCTGGAGTTCATGATTGATTGTCACTCTACCTTGTATCTTTCATCCCAGGTGGTCCGAGTGTGGTTCTGCAATCGTCGCCAGAAGGGCAAACGATCAAGCAGTGACTATTCGCAACGAGAGGATTTTGAGGCTGCTGGGTCCCCTTTCTCAGGGGCACCAGTATCCTTTCCTCTGGCACCAGGGCCCCATTTTGGTACCCCAGGCTATGGAAGCCCTCACTTCACTACACTGTACTCCTCAGTCCCTTTCCCTGAGGGTGAAGCCTTTCCCTCTGTGTCTGTTACCACTCTGGGCTCTCCCATGCATTCAAACTGAGGTGCCAACCCTTCCCAGGAATGGGGGCCAGAGGAAGGGGGAGAGCTAGGGAAAGAGAACCTGGGGTTTGTACCAGGGCTTTGGGATTAAGTTCTTCATTTCACTAAGAAAGGATTTGGGAACACAAAGGGTGTGGGGGCAGGGAGTTTGGGGGGTACTGGTTAGAGGGAAGGTGAAGTTCAAGGATGCTCTTGTTTTTAATCCCCACATCACTCATCACTTTCTTAAATAAAGAAGCCTGGGACACAGTAGGTGGATACTTTTGTCTTTGGTTTGTCCTCCTTTGATTAGAAGAGGAGCTGGGGATACCCAATAGTTAGGTATTAGCTCTCCGACCCCAATGACCCTGAAACCAAGGTTCCATTTAAACTGCTCAGTCACACAGTATCTGTGGGAAAGCCAGTACTGGAATCCATTTATTTGTAGAAAGTCCCTATAGGTATGAACTAGTTCTTGAGAGCCTGTGACTTGGAGTCCTGGGGAAATTTGAGTGGAATACCTTATTTTTATAGCCCATTCCCTATTAGGAGCTGACTTTTTTTTTTTTTTTTTTGCTTTCCCCACTTTCTACTCTGGAAGTATCCTTAGTGGCGTTACACCAAGGAATTATCTTTAAATACTTTCTTTCTGTATATTGTCCCAAGTAAAAACTCCATCATGTGCTTTGTTGATACCAAAGTCCATTTGGTTTCCACTTAAGATTTTGGCCTACTTTGTCCATGAGTGACTCCCCAAATCCCATGTTTTTGTCCTGGCTCTGCCATTACTTAATTGGGGTAATTGGGGCCCTTGCTTGGAGCTGTTTCCTTCATGTTAAAACAAAAACAAAAAAAACCCTTGGGTTGGTAAATCTAAGGGATAGAAAGGAATGGACATAAAAGATTGCAATAGGTCAAGATGGGACTTTTCCTAATAAGAGCTACAGAAACCCCATTTTGACAGTATCTTGGCTTGGTGTAAGGCTCATGAAAGGGAATCTGTTTATTATACTATACATGGGTTAAGCTGATCTACACTGGATCAGGTCAGCATCCACTCAAGCTGGTGTACCAGGTTTTCTCTTTTCCATGGTCATACTTTTGAAACTTGTAAAGGTTCTGCCATCATGAACTTGACCAAACCATCCACCTATTTTAATGGCAGTGGATCTGTTTTCCTTTAATCTAAAAACCTTAATTACTTTTTCTCTAGTCTCCCACCTCCAGCCCATTCCATATCAAGTGAGCAGGTTCATATTTCTCTGCTTTATCTACTCATCTCTCTTCTAAGAGTCTGAATTAGTTTTTCAGACCATATCATTCTCAAGAACTGGAAAGCAAGGAGTATCAGACCTGCAAAAAGAATAGGTATCTAAGAGTGAATGAAGCTAATTCTTTATTTGGAAATAGAAGCAAAGCTCTGAAAAGCCAGGTAATGATCATGGTCAGTGGCAATGGTTTACCCACAATGTGAAAGTTTTGGGGCTGTGCCCTAGGTTTTCCCAGAATGCCTTATAATGCCATCCCAAAACATTAAGCATTCACTCATTCCAAGTCTGAGGCTTTTATCTTCTCAGGCATGGCATCTGCAACTGATGGGTACTCTGACCACAGACATTCTAGTGCCTATGACAACAAGAACCTATAGCTTGTAACGGAATTTCCAGCTTGCTGGCAACTTCTCAGAGGCAACAAAGATCTTTGGCAGGAAACCATCTCTTCTGTCCCCTTGGCCATGAGGGCCAGCTTCAGGCCTTGGCTCCATATCCATAGCAATGGGCACTTCCCCTATAGTTATTCCCTCCTGGGGAGGCAAGGAAAGAAGGGGACATTTTTTAAGACCCATTGGTGCCCCACTGTGTCCACCCAAGGCCTGGAGGTACCAGCTCTCTGTCATCTTGGTGCCTTGTTGGTGGGCCTTATGTCTGGATGCCTACACGACACTCTGGGCACCGGAAGTCAGCCTCCCTAGCAGCCTGGATGCTGCAGCCAACACAGGCCACATGGAACCAGACATCACAACCATCACACTGAACCCAGGCAACTGTTTCTTCTTCAGGCAGGCAGCAACAAGGGGCTGCACAGGGCTCTCCGCCCCCAACTGCTGGGGGAGCCCTGGGCGTGTTCACTGGGTGCTTCCGAGGACGTCCACGTCGATTTCTGAACAAAGTGACACAAAAGCCAGGGTCACTGGAAACCTGTAGAAGCCTAGAACTTGCCCCTGGATGATCACAATGAATTTACACTAACAGTGAACTTGAATAGTAGAGCTGACTCAGGTCCTGCTGTTCAACATCTGTCTCATCTCTGTTCACCTCCCATCCCCATCCCCAATCCTATGCCCAGAGCAGAGGGCCACCTCCCAGCCTGGGGGTCTAAAAAGGAACCAAAGGGAGTTTACAAATTGAGAAAGATCTCTCCACTTACCCACCAGGTGTCCGTGGGGGTGTCTCGACACAGAGCTTCTTCCTGGGCTCTATAAAGACCGATGGAGAGCCCTCGGGCATCTCTCCCTCATCATCCAACTCTGCCAACACTCGATGAGCCGATTTCCTCCGATTTCTTGGGGGTGGGGCAGAAGGGGTGGCCCCCACCTCTCTAGGGGGAGTGGGAACAGGCACGCTCTGTTGCCCACTCCCAGTCCGGGAGAAGGTGAGGGGCTGGGGCCTGAGCTTGCTAAGACTGCCAATGGAATTGAGGATCAGTGTGGCTTTCGGGGCAGGGGAAAGGGTGCTGAGAGGGCGCTGTGGGGCCCCCTGTGGGGGCAGCATAGGCCGGAAACAAGCTCTGGTTCCCTCTTCGCCACTGGACCGCGGGATGGTAATGGCTGCAAAATCTTGAGGTTTGACTCGGACTTGCTGAAACATGAAGTAGAACTCCGAAGGGCTGGTTCCTGGGGACCCTTCAGGGCCAAAGGTCACAAGGTCCCCATCACTCAACTCCAGTCTGTGACCCCTTGGGAGTCGGATATTATTGACCAAAGTCCCTGTTGATGGAGGGCACCAGACAGATACAGAGAATGACAAAAACAGAAATGACCAGAGTCAGGACTGGAGAAATCTGGCCTCCTTTGGTTTTTTGGGGAACATGAGGGAGAACATGACATCTGTCATCAAATTCTCACATTTGAAGTCCCTCAGCAGGTGACATCAGATATTAAGCTCCTTGTGAGAGGAGGACAAGTTTATTTTACTTATGCCCTCTCGCAGGGCACATGGAGGAAATGGACTCCTTCCTTCACTCTGCTGAGGTCCCACTGGAGTCCCATTCTCAGACATACTGTCACCCCAGCTCCAACACAAAAATAGTTATTGGCATACCTCAGACTATCTGGGTTGAGATCTTGGCTCCACCCTTCCCAGCTATGTTACCTGGACAAGTTAACCTCTTTATGCCTCATTTTCCTTGTCTGTAAAATGGGGATGATATTAGTGCTCACCTATATTTAATGCACCTGAATAGTGCCTGGCTCATACAGTAAGCACTAAGTAAATGTTGGCTACTACAGTTATCTAATCTCCGTAACACTCCTACAACAGACCTTACTTACAAAGCCTTACATTTTACCTAGGAGGAAACTGAGACCCAGAGAGGTAAAGTGACAGGCCTGAGTTTTCACCAGGGGACAGTGGCAAAACCCAGGCCTCTTGAGGCTGACTGCATGCAATTGCCTGCAAGTCAGGGAGTAAGACATATGCTCTGCTCACTAAAACATAATTCAACATGTCATAACTGCCTTAAGACAAGAACAAGGTGTCTCAGCCAATTTAGAAACTGAGTCAAGTCTGAGCTTGGCCCCCAATGGTCCCAGAACATTTCCACTGTGGTACTTCCCTAATGATGGCCCAGGCCCTGGATCTACCCAGCCCCTGTTTGGATGGTTCCAGCTAGTCAGGGACCATTGAGGGCCAACACTGCAGAGAGATTCTGACATTGCACACCTTTAGTGGGAAGACACAGGTCTGGACTACAACTGTCCATCCAACCTGATAGGGAGTTTGGGAGGCAGGCAGGATCACTGTGGAGCCCCTTAATCATTCCAGCCCAGAACTGCAACTGCCCAGGAGCAAGACTGCCCGCTCACTGCTCACCTTGGCTGCTGTGGTCTTCCAGGCTGACCTTCCAATCATCACCCCGGCGCTCTGCGTGCAGCTCCGCATGGACTCCAGAGATGAGGCCAGGCTCCTGCTGGGGCTGCAGGGCCACATCACACAGATCGGCCCTACAACCCAAGCGATAGGTGCAGCCAGCCCCGCTAGGGGGGTGGAAGGTGTAGAGATCACCACCCCTGCCGCCCCCTATGCGCAGCAGCTGGAAGCAGGGCAGCATGGGCGGTGCCCCCCCCGCACCACCTCTTCCACTTCAGGAGTCCATCACCTTTCCCACTCCTGAGCCATGCACGGTGGCCTAAGTTCTGGGCTGATGGCTTACTTTCTGTCTGATGCAAATTTGAGCTGTGCTTTGTGCAACTCTGAGCACAGGCCTGAGTTTTCAGGGGTCTGTGGCAAAACTCAGAAGAGAACCCAGACCGGCATAGTGCAAATTCAGAGTGCAAAGAGCCTAGGCATGCGATGCAAACAAAATTGTCTGGCAAGCAGTTTTGCAACTGAAAATTTCAGGGAAGGTCCCAGTGCAACGCAAAAACGAACACGTCCTATGGCACTTTAGTTGAACCGGATCTTCAGGCCACAGAATATTCGGGGAGACTCAATCTGTGCAAGGCAACAATACATTAGGCAACTTCCAGAAAAATGCAAACTGTAGATGTGTGTATAGGGATTCCTGCTTCTGTACAATACTAACTTGTCACCTCAGTGTTCTTTGGAGAAAAGAAGCTTTTTCCTGTCAGACTTATCCAAAGAGAGTAACCCTTCTGCTCGCCCGCACCTCGCTCTTCAGGCCAATGCCTCGCTCTACCTGGTTATCTTGAACCCCAGTGGGAAGTGAATCCACTGTCGTCCCCCAAAAGGCAGTGAAAAGGGTCCCTACGTTCTCTAACAAAGCAGACCTAAACCCTGGCGGCTTCCCAGCTTCTCCGGCTGGGATAAAAACAAGGGAAAGAGCTTCCCGAGATCATGCAAGGCAAATCCAGCCTTTTCCCTCCCCTGCCCAGCCCAGTTTCCGATCTACCGCGGTGCAGTCTCCAAGTAGTCTCCTCTCCAGGCAGTGCCAGATTGTGCGGCGACCCCGGACCCCTCCGGCTGGGGCCCGGAGCTGGCGCTACTGCCGCTGTTTGACAGCGAGGAAGCCGGGGTCGAGAGGGGCGCGGTCTTCGCGCGCGGGCAGCACCCGCCTAGCCTTCGGAATTCCCGGGCCTGAACTCCGCGCCGAGCGAACCCGCCCCCCATGCCACTCCTGATTGGCCAGCTCATTTGTCCTCTTCCCCTCCATTGGGCGGCGTGCTGGGAGTGTCCCTGATCTCCCGCCTTCCTCTTTTTCTGATTAGTTCACAAATTTTCCCGGGTTCCCGGAGTTGGGAGGAGCCGCCAGGGCGCGGAGACATCCCCCAACGCTTTAATTGTGTCCGGCTTTAGACAGTACTGCGCCTGCGCGCATCTCTTTCTCTCCTCCTTCCTGGGTGAAACCGGATTTTAGAGCCGCCCGCCAAGCATCCCGCTTTGCGCAGGCGCAGTCAGAGGCGGAGGCCGCGCCCAGGAGCGAGGTGTAGGGGGTGTGGCTAAAGGGCAGAGGAGGCTCTCGCGCTGGGTAAGGGACGTTCAGGAAGTGTCAGTTGGGGGCGGGAGGGGGTCGAGAGGGGGTATGGGGGTGGGTTCAGGGGTCTACAGGGGAAGAGGGGTACAGGGACCAGGTAAAGGAACAGATGAGGTGGCCCGAATGGCCTTAGAGTTCAGGGTCCAGGAGGGTAGACTCGGATATCTGTAGGAGAGGCGGGGGGGGGGGGGGGGGGGGGGGGGGGGGGGGGGGGGAGGGGATGGGGTGGAGCGAGAACTGAGAACCTGCTAGAGTGCAGGGAAGCAAGTGGGAGATGAGGGGGGAGTAAGGGATCGGAATAATTCCTTCAAGAAAAAATCCGATTAGGCTGTAGCGAGGGTGATAGGAATCCCAGATTGGGAGAAAATAGGTGAATTCTGGTGGGAGGGTGGGGAGACCTTGAAGAGACCTCTCTTGTGCTCTAGGACTCTGGAAAGAGGAGGGTAGGTGGCAGGAATGGCTGCAAAGGGCATAGTGGAGAGAAACTAAGGAAAGTTGATAGAAGGATTTGGGTGAGATGTCAGGAAGCTGGTTTTTCTGCCAAGGGATCTAGGCTGTCTGGATTCCCAGGGGACCTGGAGAGTGTCCTGCCCTACACGTGGTCACATTCATCTGGGGCCAGGCCTTGGGCCAGTGCTTTAATAGGGAAGGACCGGGCGTCATGGCTTGGTGGTGTCTGGATGGGCTTCCTGAAGGCCTTGCTGAGCCATGGAGAGAACTCTGGAGATTGGGCTCACAGCTCCTGCACTGCATACCTCCTTCCTCACCTCCGACCAGGAACAGCAGAGACTGTAGGAACTTAAGGAGGAGGGTAAAGGCTCTGCCCAGAATTCTAAGAGTATGAGTAAAGCCTAAGAGCTCTTTCTCAACCTGTCTCAGTTAATTCCCTCTACCTGATGGTTATTGCCATAGTTCTATCAGGAGCCAGGTTGGGTCAAGCAAGTGATCTTCGGGTATTTCCTACTTGGGAAGTTACTAAAGGATTATGATTTTGTTATTGTAGGGCTTTCTCTTTGGAAGGTGGCCTGAAAATTGATCTGGGGTGTCCTTGTTTCTCCTGTTGTCCAGGAAAACATAGATGACTGGACACAGAATCTAGAGACTTCAAGTAATGTGGAGATGTTTCGACCTTCAGGTCAGTGGGACCAGGCAAGGGGACTGATGATTGTCTCTCCCTCGGAAACTGACCATTTTTGTCATTGTGTGTGATTCCTCAGGTTCCACTGGGCTGATTCCCCCATCCCACTTCCAAGCTCGTCCCCTTCCAACTCTATCAAGAATGGCTCCCACCTGGGTCTCAGACATTCCCCTGGTCCAACCCCCAGCCCATCAAGATGTCTCAGAGAGGCGGCCAGACCAGAGACCTCAAATGATAATGTGGGAACAGGATGTTTCTGGCAATGTGCAGGAGCCAGGGCGGAGAGGCAGGTAGGGATTCATTGTTGCTCTTTCCCTGGGTTTTCTTGCCAGTGAGCTGCCTTTTTTTTTTTTTTTTTTTTAATGTTTATTTTTGAGAGAGAGAGAGAGAGAGAGAAGCGGGGGAGGGGCAGAGAGAGAGGGAGACAGAATCCGAAGCAGGCTCCAGGCTCTGAGAGGTCAGCACAGAGCCCGACGTGGGGCTCCAGCTCATGAACCTCGAGATCATGACCTGAGCCAAAGTTGGATGTTCAACCGCCTAAGCCACCCAGGCGCCCCTCTGCTGACCCTTCTTCACTGAAATAGATTCCTTACCCTGTTGCAGCCCTTAGTTCCATAATTTGTGCATTTTTGTATAAGCAGTTACTGGAGCTTATAATGCATAAATAACAAGGCAATGTGCTGGATGGGGATAGCAAAAATGAATGAGATACTGATATCAATGAACTAAAAATCCTAAGGGAAGAGGTAGATTGACCAACAACCGACGGTAGGTAATGAGCATAATATGAGGCAAGACAAAGAAGTGCAAAGTAGGAGTATAGATAGACTGTTCTATGGTAATATGCATTTATTCTGATGGAGTGCTTGCCATTAGAGCCGGACATGCTATTTGTCAATGTTATGTCTGTAAAAATTCTGATTCTTGTTCTTGATGTTTCATGTGTGTCTTTTCCCAAATGTACTGGAATGTCATTCTACCATTTTGCTCTGGAGTGGGATTGCAGGTGGGTCCACCTTGGACCCTGTTCAAGAGGAAGGAGCATGATGACAAAAGAGGAACACTGGAGTGGGGGTCAGGAGACAGAGACTGCTGCTAGTTTGGCTACCAACTAGGGTCCTTTGGCCAGTCACTTAATGTCTCTAGGCTATAGATCCCTGCCAGTTTGTTTGTTTGTTTATTTGTTTTTAATGTTTATTGATTTTTGAGAGAGAGAGAGGAATGTGTGTGCAAGCTAGAGAGGGGCAGAGAGAGAGGGAGACAGAAAGTCCAAAGCAGACTCTGCGTTGTCAGTGCAAAGCCCAACATGGGGCTCAAATCCACAAACCATGAGATCATGACCCGAGCTGCAGTCGGACACTCAACCGACTGAACCACCCAGGTGCCCCGATCCCCGTCATTTTGAAAGAAAAATCCTGTGGTTCTGGGCCTCAGTGAAGGAGTTGCATCAAGAGCCATGTTAACATAAGCTGGTTTAAACTTTACAAGATACCAGTAGACTATGTAATTTATCAATGTGCTATCAACTCCTCATATGGTATATCTAACGCTCAATAAATGCTTTTAACTAATGCCTGGTCTCACTCTATTGATACTGGAAGCCATGACCTCTCTTCCTCTGAAACTTCCTCAAACTTTTCCTTGCCCTTAAATCAGAATTCAAAAATCTCTGGGTGTCTTCCAGCCTCTCCATTTCAAAATGTGTGTCCTGATGATGTGTGCATTTGATGTTTAATGCATCTGCCTGTACATAGCTCTCTCAACAGAGGTCATATTCCATGATCTCAGCTAGCCTTTAGGTCCTGTGAGCCCTGATAGTGGACCTAATCTGCTTAGTAGGAGCATGATAAATGACAACAGTGATGGAAGTGCAGATATCTCCATGGCCCAACTTCATCCCCCTCATCTCCACACACAGGGTAGAGGGACCCTCTTCTGTCTCCATTTGTCCCCTTGGCCACCCTCCCAGCACCAGAGACAGGTCTCACTTGTGCTAACCTGTCTTTGAAGGTCTGTGGAGCTAGAGGGGTCACAGGCCTTGAGCCAGCAGGCTGAGCTGATCTGTCGGCAGCTGCGAGAGCTGCGGCGACTTGAGGAGGAGGTCCTAGTCCTGCGGGAGACTTCGTTGCAGCAGAAGATGAGGCTGGAGGCCCAGGCCATGGAGCTGGAGGCTCTGGCTCGGGCGGAGAAGGCTGGCCGAGCTGAGGCTGAGGGCCTGCGTGCTGCCTTGGCTGGGGCTGAGGTTGTCCGGAAGAACCTGGAAGAGGGGAGCCAGCGGGACCTGGAGGAGGTTAAGAGGCTGCACCAAGAGCAGGTGAATGTGGGGATGAGAAGGGTTCAGTTTCACAATGGTGAATGGGGCAAAAGCTTCCCAGCAAACAGCAGTTTTCGCAGATCAGGCCCTGTGAGCAGTGGAGTGATGAGATGTTCGGTGAGGGCGAGAGAGCAGATGATCTGGAAAGAGGGATTTGGCTGTTTTGGTCTTTATCCAGATTTCACTTTTCCCCCAAGACTCAGGTGACCTCCACCACCTGAAGCCCTCCTTCCCCTTCCACTAGGAGGTAGTTTGTCTTTCTACTTCACTCCAGGTAACCACTTCATGTGGGAGCATTGTGGGGGTGGTGAGGAGGGTGGGAGAGGGGTCTTAAGGTGGACTGGGGAGGGGAGATGATTCAGTCAGCAAGCCTTGCTCAGTGTTTACTCTTTGCCATCTCTGAGATAGGAGCCGGGACTCTGGGGAGGGCAAATTAGCCTGAGTCCTTGTGGGTGAGGCTGACAGCCTAGTGGGGGACATGCACATTCAATACCTAATTCAATCCTAATTCATTCTTTGCAACTGGGAGAAATGCCATGCAGGAGAAGGACAAGGGAGCCCTAATATGGTCTGGGGGGTTAGGGAAGACCACCCTAACCAGTAGACATGCTAAGAAATGAAACCGTGGGTGAATCTCATTTTTTTTTAAATATAATTTATTGTCATCCATTTTTTTTTTAAGATTTTATTTTTTTAAATAATCTCTACACCCATCATGGGGCTTGAATTTATAACCCCAAGACTAAGAGTCACATGCTCTACCTACTAAGCCAGCCAGGCGCCCCTGGGTGAATTCCTTCATAACCTCAGATTGGGGAAGCCTTTCTACCTATGAATCCAAATCCAGAGCCATTAAAAGACTGATACATTGGCTTTGTAATATTAAATTTAGAAATTACAAAATTAAAGAGTATATACAGTTCATATCACAGGAAAAGGCTAATGTCCCTCATATGCCTAGAAATTGACAAGGGAAGGGTAGCAATCTAGCCAGAAAATGGACAAAGGAGATAGTTCAAAGAAAAATATAAATGGCCTTTAGATTTATGAAGAATGCTTCATGATAAATTGTCATTTGTGCTAAATAGGAGTTGGCTGGTTAGCTGGCACATGGGGAGGTGATGGGAGCTGGGCAACACTGGTAGCATGGGGGATATGAGGAGGCCAGAGGGGCTTGAGTGCTGGAGATAAGAGAGGCCCTGGATGGTGTGTGGACAGTGAGGCCTCGGGGCCTGTTCAGAACTTTGTACTTTACCTTGAGAGCAATGCGCAACTGTTGAAAAGTTTTCAATAGGGAAATGACATGATCAGATTTGTATTTTATGTCTAAAAAGACCAGTTTTATGGGGCACCTGGCTGGCTCATTTGGTAGAGCATGCGACTCTTGATCCTGGGGTTGTGACTTTAAACCCTAGGTCCAGTGTAGAGCGTACTTAAAAATAAATAAAATAAGAAGACCAGCTTTGTGATTTACGTCCAAAATGATCACTTCATGGTATGGACATAGGGCTGGAGGGGGCAGAGTCCTTTCCAACAGGGTGTGGCAGAGAGCTGTGTGGAAGCAAGATCATTCCAGATGATGAATAGGTGGTAGGATGGAGCGGGTGGTAGGGGGCCTAGGGAGGCCTTCTGAGCAGGTGACATCGCCTGAGGTCTGAAGAGTTGGGGGAAGCCAAGCCTCAGGCAGACTCCGCTGTGGGAAAGAGCTGGTTTGTTAGTGCAGAAGGGAGGGCATTGTGGCTGGAGCAGAGTGGGCAGTGGAGAGCGGTAGAAGCTGAGCTCAGAGACGTGGGCAGAGGCCACGGTAGGTCAGGCTTCACAGGCTGAGGGCAGAAGATGGGTTTTGTTGTCTGTGCCATGATAAGCCGCTGAAGGCTTTTTTGTTCTTTATGTTTATTTTTGAGAGAGACAGACAGAGCGCGAGTAGGGGAGGGGCAGAGAAAAGGAGACAAAATCTGAAGCAGGCTCCAGGCTCTCAGCACCAAGCTGGACATAGGGCTCGAACCCAGGAACCATGAGATAATGACTTGAACTTAAGTCAGCTGCTTAACCGACTGAGCTACCCAGGCATTCCAAGCCACCAAAAGCTTTCAAAGACTGGTCAGGAGTGTGTTGCTGTTGTACAAGCCAGAGATGAGGGCGGCTTGCTAAGGTTAGTGGCGGTGGAGACAGAAGTGAAGGGGGGAGACTGGCAGGAACTGCTGATGGATTGGAAGGTAGATGGAGGACAATGAGGACTGTCTCCATTTTGCCATATGCAGTTGGGTGATTTGCTGGGTTGTGGTCTAAGGTCACAGAAGGTAGGGGTGAAGAGACAGGGCCTGAGCAGGAGTGGATTTACCAAGTCCAGATGTAGTGAGCTGGCTCCTGCTGTGCCCTCTCTTCTCTCCACAGCTCTCCTCTTTGACGCAGGCTCATCAGGAGGCTCTTTCTAGTTTGACCAACAAAGCTGAGGGCTTGGAGAAATCTCTGAATAGTCTGGAAACCAGGAGGGCAGGGGAAGCCAAGGAGCTGGCTGTGGCCCAGAAGGAGGCTGAGCTGCTGCAGAAGCAGCTGAGGTAAAGGGGGGGGTGGACTTAAGGGGGACCTGGTGGTTGGTGGGTGTGGTGGGTCTCCAGGGTGCCTCACCGATTGCTGCCTTATTCTGACCCCAACCCTAGCAAGACCCAAGAAGATTTGGAAGCACAGGTGACCTTGGTTGAGAATTTAAGGAGATATGTGGGGGAGCAAGTCCCTCCTGAGGTTCAAAGCCAGACTTGGGAATCAGAGCGACAGGAGCTTCTAGAAACTGTGCAAGTGAGTGAGTACAGGGTGCCTCTGTGTGGGGGCTGGACGTGGGGTGGGAGGGCTCAGGGATCAGATCCTGGGACAGGAGTGGCCCCCTGAAGAAGAGCACAGTGCCCAGGAGCGAAGGCAGTGCTGTCGAGGGGCAGCGTGCTGCCTGCTGCATGAGGGCCTGTGTGGAGGTTCTACAGAGGCGGTGGCTCTCGCCCTCCCTCTCCCATACGCAGCACTTGCAGGAGGACCGGGATGGCCTGCACACCACAGTGGAGCTGCTGCAGGTGCGTGTGCAAAGCCTCATGCACATCCTTGCCATGCAGGAGGAGGAGCTGGCCAGGAAGGTAGGCCCCTGGTGGCTCTCTGTGTGTGGGAGGCGTTCGCATGCTGCCAGAACCTCCTGGGATCTTCTTTTCTGTGAACACTTCTTGCTGTGACTCTTGTTGCTTGGTGTGGCCAGACAAAACAAAACGACACCCCACCCCCTTCCTCTGCCCCCCCCCAGGAACCCACACTTCCACCCTTCCTCCACCCCGCAGGTTCAACCTTCAGATTCCCTGGAGCCTGAATTCACTAGGAAGTGCCAGTCCCTGCTGAAGCGCTGGCGCGACAAAGTGTTTGCCCTCATGGTACAGCTGAAGGCCCAGGAGCTGGAGCACAGAGGATGCAGGGAGCAGCTGAAGGGACAGGTTGCTTGACTCCCGCTCTCTTTCTCTCCATATTCCCCCTCCCCCCCTCCCCCCCCAACCCCTGGCTCCTTACATGAGGGATGCTACTTGTCCAGCAAAGATTTATTGAGTGGCTACCATGTGCTGGGAACATAGCCCTGAACAGAGACAAGTACTACTGTCAGGGAGCTTGCATTCTGGAGCAGGGCACACAGGCCACAACAGGCAAGCACACAATTAGATGATGTCAAAGAATTATGTGTGCTTTAAAGAAAAATGTAAAAGATAAGTGACGGAAAGAGACCATGGCGTCAGCCGGCTTTAGGTAGGATGGTCAGGAATGGCTTTTCGGAGGAGGTGACGATGCTCAAGGATGGCGGCATGGGCAGTGGCAGTGAGTCTTTGTGGGTATGTCACAGGTGGTTCCTCAAGGGGTGGGGGGGGGGCACATGGAACATGCTTCTGAAAGGAAACCTGGACTCAGACTCCATTCTCAGGAACCCAGGCTCATCTCCCTGCATGATGTTCTCCCGGAGACTTTGGCACCAGCCCCTTCATTCCCAGTGCCCCCCTCCAGCTTTCCGCTCCAGCTGTGCCCTGTCCCGCATCCTCTCCTCCCACAGGTGGCAGAGCTCCAGGAAAGAGTTGTGGCCCAGAGCCAGGAGCAGGCCATCCTGCAGCGCTCCCTGCAGGACAAGGCCGCAGAGGTGGAGGTGGAGCGGATGGGCGCCAAGGTCTGTGTCTGAGACAGGCGGAGGCTGAGGGAGGTCAGGGATGTCCCCGGAGTTGGGAGGGGACCCCTCTTTTCACTGTATCCTTCCCAGGCCCTGCAGATAGAGCTGAACCGAGCTCAGGAGGCCCAGCGCCGGAGGCAGCAGCACACGGCCACAGCTGAGGAGCAGCTGAAGCTTGTGGCCAATTCTGTCAGCAGGTATCTGGGGTGGAGGGTGGGTGGAGTAGCATTTCTGCTACCCCAGCTTCCTGGGCACCTTGGAGGTTAAGAGTTTCAGGCAAGAGGGGCTGGAGAGCTGGCCATTGGAGGATGCAGGGCTAAAGGTGTGTAGCCCTGGAAAAGTCCCTGTGCTGGTTTTCCCCTGGGGCAGCCTGCTCCACATTCATCAAAGGTCACTTGTTATGACTCCTGTGCACGTTTGGCTGGAGGCGAGGCCATGCTTCCTCCTGTAGTTCAGTTCCCCTGGGAGGATCTCCACCTTCAGAGTTGTTTGAGGATGGGGAGTGTGGATACTCCATCTTTCTTTCTTTAAAATTTTATGCCCTGTTTAGTTCGAACCACGTTTTAGTCTATTTTATTTTTTTAATTTTTAACATTTGTTTATTTTTGAGAGAGAGACAGAGAGAGAAGCAGAGAGAGGGAGGGAGACACAGAATTCGAAGCAGACTCCAGGCTCTCAGTTGCGGATGCGGGGCTTGAACCCACAAACTGTGGGATCATGACCTGAGTGGAAGTCAGGCACTTAACTGACTGAGCCACCCAGGTGCCCCTCTATTTATTTTAAAGCTGCACACCTACTGGCTTATTTGATATTCCATCTGAAATGTATGCCAGTTTCCTTTTCAATCAATTGCAAGTCTGTGTCTCTCATACCAACTTCCTAGGATTTTGCTTCTTGACTCTTGTTTTATAACCTTTAGAAAGACCTCTAAGGGAGAAACATACTTTCTTTGTGTGGGTAACAGCCCCTCCTCAGCTTTGGACTTTGGGATACTGAGGTGGCTCTCACAGTGCTCCTGGCACAGTGCCTAGCTTGTCATCTACACTCTGTAAATGTTTACCATTACCATGAGGCTGTTCTGAATGGATCACGTAAGAATATTGGTGTAGCAAATACCTTCTATTGGATTTGTACCTGGGGGACTAATTTCACTTAAAAATTATGAAAAACTTCCACTTTGCATGGGATTGGAGAGACTAGTTATAACGAACCACCCCAGATTCAACTCCCTGCATGGGCCTCCTGTCCCCAGGAGAGCGGGAAGGTATGCTGTACACAGGGTTTTACTTTGGCATCAGGACATCACTGAAATGGTTGTTGCTAATGATTGGTTGCCAAAAAGTCCACGAGGCTTAAAACAACCTCGCTCAGATTATTGCCAGGTTTGTTAGATAGTCTCTAGATGGCCTGGAGACCTTGTCAGAAAATGGCTTTAAGGGGCACGTGGATGGCTCAGTTGGTTAAGCATCCGACTCTTGGTTTCTGCTCAGGTCATGATCTCACGGTTGAGTTCGAGCCTCGCATCAAGCTCTGCACTGACAGTGCGGAGCCTCCTTGGGATTCTCTTTCCCTCTCTCTCTCTGCCCCCCCCCCCCCCCATAAAGTAAATAAAAACTTGAAAAAAATGGCTTTAATAAGAGCCACAGGAGGTGTTGGAAGCATCTGCTCACACCATTTTTTAGATAACTGATCTCTGCTGTGCTGCTAGGAATATAACTGTCAGCCTTTGTCATTCATTTATGTACACTTGGACTCTCCTGGAGTATTCCACCCCTGCCCTGAGATGCAGGTCCTCCTCCCAGCGGGGGCTGTGTAGGCTTCTCAGCTTTCGTGCACCACGCTGGTCCTGCTTTGGGCACAGCCAGCTGATAAAGCATGGGTATCTGGCCTTCACTGGTATCAAGGAATTGTTGGAGAGAATAGCTTTGATCAAAAACTAGGTTATGAGAAATAAACCTTGCAGGTTGCTTGAAAAGATACACAGTCAGGTAATGCTTTCTTGGGGTGAGGGCCCCTTAGAAAACTGATGGAAGTTATGTACTCTGTTTCTTAGGAAAAGTGCACCTAAATGCTGTATACCCAGATGTAGCATACAATACCAGATTACCAAAGCCAGGAGACATGTTAGGTGCCTGCAGGCAAAAAAGTCCAAATCGGCTAGAGATGAGCCAGCTTTATGGCACTCGTTGTAGCCTGTGTGAATCATTTGTACTGAACTCTACTGTGTATATGGGCTCTGGGTCCAGATGAGGTATGTGACCCCATGAAGCTCATTCTTGCTCATTACTGCAAGGCTCTTGTTAAAGACACTGATTGCGAGGAGCCAAATGAGAGGCTTACTGTAGGTTTGGGGACCAAGCATAGCTGTGCTGTCCTTATGAGAAAGGGGATCATTTTTTTTAATGTTTATTTATTTATTTTGAGAGAGAGAGTGTTGAGCAGTGGAGAGGGGCAGAGAGAGGGAGAGAGAGGATCCCAAGCAGGGCTCTGCATTGTCAGCGCAGAGCCCGATGAGAGGCTCGAACTCACGAACCACAAAATCATGACCTGAGCCGAGATCAAGAGTCAGACACTTAACCAACTGAGCCACCCAGGCGCGCACTCCTCAACTGGATCATTTTTATCTAACATACACCAAAGGACTTAGGCTCTCGGGTTTTCTTCCTTATTTGGCTGAGGAGCTCAGACGTGACTGGCGGGACAAAGAGTTGGTGCTCCAGCCCTGGCTTCAGCTTCTCTTTTCCCTGCTATGTTCTGCCCTTCCCTGCTCCCCACATGTTAAGCAGTAGAGGATAGAAGTTGTCCCTACAGGTCACATCAAGTCCTTTTGGGAATGAGGTGGGGTTGAAGTGTTGCTAACCTCATGTCTTCCTCAGCTTCCAGACCTGGCTCCAGAGCACCGTGGCTGACATGGAACGGGCCACCACACGGCTTCCCAGCCTCAGCAGCCGAGTCAGCTATGCCGTCCGCAGAGTCCACACCGTTCAGGGTAGGTAGGGCAACTGCCAGACCCACTGTAGCCTTCTTCCCCCATCTTTCTCATCCCACACCCGTCCCCCTGCCTACATGCCACCAGTCCCTGAATCTCTTCCCCTTACTCCCCTCTTCCCTTTTTTCCTCCTCGAACTCCTCTCTGTTGTTCTCTGCCTTTTCTCCTCCAGGCCTGATGGCTCGAAAACTGGCCCTTGTTCAGCTGCGCCAGGAGAGGTGAAGTTTAGGGCACTTTGAGGTGGATGGGAGGGAGTTAAGGTGTTGTTTGCTGGGACCCCAAACAGTGAGGACTGAGGAGGGATGGGGGCTTAGGGATCAGGCTGGGTGATTTCCCCTCTTTCTCTTCCCTGCCCCAGCTGCCCCCAACCCCCACCGGCCACAGATGTGAGCCTTGAGTTGGAGCAGCTGCGGGAAGAACGGAACCGCCTGGACACAGAACTGCAGCTGAGTGCCCATATCATCCAGCGGGAGGTGGGCCAGGCCCGGGAGCAAGGTACTCTTGGTCCTGGAGTCCCTGGGCTGAAGCACAGGCCTGAATTGGGTGCCTTGTGGGTGGAGAGGAGGGAAGAGCTGGGGCCTGGCAAGGGGAGGCCTGTGAGTGCCGCCTCTTCCCAGGGGAGGCGGAGCGGCAGCAGCTGAGCAAGGTCGCCCAGCAGCTGGAGCAGGAGCTGCAGCGGACCCAGGAGTCCCTGGCTAGTGTGGGGCTGCAGCTGGAAGCGGCTCGCCAGGGCCAGCAGGAGAGCACACAGGAGGCTGCCAGTCTCCGACAGGAACTGACCCAGCAGCAGGAGATCTATGGGCAAGGTGTGCCGGAGGGGAAATGGGTTTACCCTGGAGGACTGGGGGAGCGGAGAACCAAGGCTCCCCCTGTCACACCCGATTTGCACCTCCCCACCCCCCCAGCTCTGCAAGAGAAGGTGGCTGAAGTGGAAACTAGGCTTCGGGAACAGCTCTTAGAAACAGAGAGGAGATTGAATGAGGCTCGGAGGGAGCATGGCAAGGCAGGTGAGATTTGCTGGGATGCACATGGGCTTCTGGGGAGATTCAGGAAGTGTTGGACATAGGTTTTTTAAAAGCTGTTTTGGTAGTATGCAAATAATGAAGTTATCAAGAAATGGCACAAATTCTCAGGTGGTGAACACACTCAGGTAGCCAGTGCCCGTATCAAGCACTGGCATGTGACCAGCCCCGAGCCTCCTAAGCCCCTCCCAGCCACTCCCCTTCACAAAGGCAACACCCATCCCAACCTCATACCAACAGTTACCCCCAGTTTTTTTTTCCCATAACACAATATGCATTTATTCTCTCACAGCCCTGGAAGTGAGAAGCTAGAATTCTGAACTCAAGATGCACACAGGGTTGGTTCCTACTAGAGGCTCTGAGGGACAATCTGTTTTATGATCCTCTCCTGCCTTGTGGCAGTTGCTGGCAGTCTTTGGTGTGTAGGCACATCATTCCATTCTCTGTCTCCATCTTTACATGGTGTTCTTTCCTGTGTGTGTCTACCCCCAACATTTTTTTTTTCAAGTGTTTTATTTATTTTTTTTTTGCAAATTTGTTTTTGTTTTTTTATGTTTGTTTATTTTTGAGAGAGACATAGCTCGAGTGGAGGAGGGATGGGGGTGGGGTGTGGAGAGAAAGAGAGAGAATCCCCAGCAAGCTCCAAGCTGGCAGTGCAGAGCCTGAGACAGGGCTCAAACTCAATGAAACTGTGAGATCATGACCTGAGCCAAAACTAAGAGTTGGACGCTTAACTGACTGAGCCACCCAGGAGCCCCTCAAATATTTTGTTTTTAAGTAGTCCGCACCTAACATGGGGCTTGAACTCAAAAACCCAAGATCAAGAGTCATGCTCTACCTACTAAGCCAGCTAGGAGCCTCCCCCCAACTTTTTATTAGGAAAAAGTTCAAATACCTACACAAGTTATGAGTCACATAATGCCCACTTGTATACCTCTAACTAGATGTTAACAGTTAATTATTATCTTTTTCAATTAAAAAAAATGTTTATTTTGAGAGACAGCAGGGGAGGAACTGAGAGAGAGAGGGAGAGAGAGAATCCCAAGAAGGCTCCATGCTCATCAAGGAGCCGAACGTGGGGCTTCATCTCACTGCTGTAAGATCACAACTTGAGCCGATATCAAGAGTTGGATGCTTAGCTAACTGAGCCACCTAGGTGCCCCAAGATTTTATTTTTTAGGTAACCTCTACACCCAATGTGGGGCTTGAACCGATCATCAAGAGTCACACGTTCTGCCACCTGAGCCAGCCAGGTGCCCAGCAGTTCCTAATCGTTTGCTACATTTTCTCTATCCATATATACACATACACTGATACATGCATTTTTTGGGGAATCATTTAAAATAAGTTACAAACATTATGACCATTCAGCTGCATCTCCTACAAGGAGGAAAATTTCCTACATAACCTCAATATGATTGTCACATTAAGAACATTAATTGCACAAAATCTAATATCCAGTTCATATTCAGATTTCCCCTAAGTTCAGGGATGGGGAAGGTACTTTGGGTTCACAGGACCATAGGGTCGTGGAGCATTAGCCACCAGACAGAAGAGACAGTCCTAGAGCATAAATGGCTTCCCTGAGCCATAGAGCTGGGGGCCCGGTGTTCCTGCCCATCATTCCAGTACTATTCTCATGGTGCCTCTTTGCCTCTGGGCTGCCCCACACCTGTGCCCTCTGTGCCCTGGCTTCCACATAGTGGTCTCCCTGCGCCAGATGCAGCGCAAAGCCACCCGGGAAAAGGAACGGAACCAGGAGCTCAGGCGCCTGCAAGATGAGGCCCGGAAGGAGGAGGGGCTGCGGCTGACCCAACGCCTGCAGGAGCTAGAAAGGGACAAGAACCTTATGCTGGTAGGGGATGGCAGAGACCAGGGCCCTTCTTGAGCTGGTGGGGGAGCAGAGGTGTAGAAGAAGGAGGCTCGGCTCTGCCTGGGTTTGGTGGCGTTTAACCCTCTCCTTCCCAGGCCACCTTGCAGCAGGAGGGTCTCCTCTCCCGTTACAAGCAGCAGCGACTGTTGGCAGTTCTTCCTTCCCTGCTGGATAAGGGGAAATCTGTGGAGTCCGGCCCCAGGGCCCCAGGGTCTTCAGCACCTGTGCCTCCAGCAGTAGCACCCACCAGCAGAGAGTCCATAAAAGGTAATGGTCCATGTAGGAAGGGACACATGAGGGGGACTTTAGCAGTCTTTCCTCCAGACACTCTTAACGCATGAGCATTGTTCTCCATGACCCTTGGAGGCCCAATAACCTCTCTTATCCATGCCTATCTTGGGCCAGAGAACCCTCTCCCTCATAACTCTCCCATCCGATGCCCTGTTCTCTGCGCGGTAGTTGCAACAGCCTTCTCTCGGTGGGCTCCTATCCCTTGGGGTCTTCTTTCCCAGGATCGCTCTCTGTCCTGCTCGATGATCTGCAGGGCCTGAGTGAGGCCATCTCCAAAGAGGAAGCTGTTTCTCAAGGAGACAACCAGAACTATCCTCCTCCAGTCTGCCTCTGAGCAGCGGGCACTCTGAGCAGCAGGGGGCTCAAGGTGGGCGGGGAGGATCTTGGAGAAGTGGGGTGGGGTAGGGAGGTCAGCCAGCTGCCCTCGTGGACACGAGCTACCAAGATGTCTGTGAATTCTTCTGTAGCACAATAAAGATGAATACAGTAGGAGCCATGTTGTCTCTGGGAATGGAAGGGAATTCTCCCAGCAGCCATTGCTTTCCGGAAAATGTGAGGAGTCCCTCACAGCTATTTCTCTAGGTGGTGCCTTTTTCAAAACCCCTTTTCCTGGGCTGCTTGGGAAGTTTTTTGAGAAGCTCCAGGTTTTCTTTATTCTCAACTTTTTTTTTTTTAATTTTTTAATGTTTATTTATTTTTGAGAGAGGGAGACAGAGTGCAAGCGGGGGAGGGGCAGAGAGAGAGAGGGAGACACAGAATCGGAAGCAGGCTCCAGGCTCAGAGCTGTCAGCACAGACCCCTATGTGGGGCTCGAACTCACGGACCGTGAAATCATGACCTGAGCCTAAGTCAGATGCTTAACCGACTGAGCCACCCAGGCGCCCCTCAACTTTTGTTTTAAAACTCTTTACCTCTTGGGGTGCCTGGGTGGCTCAGTCGGTTTAGCGTCTGACACTTGGTTTCGGCTCAGGTCATGATCTCACAGTTTCTGAGTTCTAGCCCCACTTCACCCTCTCTACTGTCAGCACAGAGCCTGCTTCAGATCCTCTGTCCCTCTCTCTCTCTGCCCCTTCCCCACTTGCACTCTCTCTAGAAAAAGAGAAAAAAACCCAACTCTTTACCTCTGGAAGATAATCACTGTCAGGAATGAGGAATATAAGACATCACTCATTTGACAGGAATCTCAGAGCTAAGGCGGTGTCGTTGTTCAGAGGCTGCAGTGATGGCTTGATGGGTGGGTCCCTGCTCCCACAGCACTGACATCAGGGTAGGGGGGACAGATGATGGACAAGTACCTAAGTGGGCAAAGCAGCATTGCCATGAAGAGAAGACACATACAGTGATGTGATAGAACCTGACTGGGGAGAGACAGCTAGATGAGGGGACAAGAAAGGCCTTGAGGAGATGTGTGGAGACCTGCTTTGCTGCGGAAAGCAAGCAGAGGAGCCACACCGGCAGGACTCCAGAAGAGTCCTGCGGAGGACAGACAAGCACAGAGGCCGAGTGGGAAGGGAGGACCTGGTAGAGGGGATTTTATCTAAGTCAGTAGGAAGCCCTTGGGGTAATTTAAAGCTGGGAAGCAGCCACACAATTAGGCTGATTTTTTTGTTGTTGTTGATGTTTAATTTTGAGAAAGAACATGAACGGGGTGGAGGGGCAGAGAGAGAGGAGGACAGAGGATCCGAAGCGGGCTCCTTGCTGACAGCAGCAAGCCTGATGTGGGACTTGAACTCACGAACCAGGAGATCATGACCTGAGCCAAAGTCGGACATTCAACCCAGGAGCCCCTAGGGTGACATTTTTTTTTAATTGTTTTTTCTTAATGTTTTTATTTTTGAGACAGAGAGAGACAGAGCATGAGCAGGGGAGGGGCAGAGACAGAGGGAGACACAGAATCCGAAGCAGGCTCCAGGCTCTGAGCCATCAGCACAGAGCCCGATGCGGGGCTCAAACTCACAGACTGTGAGATCATGACCTGAGCCGAAGTCGGACGCTCAACCGACTGAGCCACCCAGGCGCCCCTAGGGTGACATTTTTAAGAGTTAGTTTGGCTGGCTGTGGAGGACGGGGTTTGGGTGCGGGGAGGGATGAAGAGTGGGGGCTAGGAGGGTACTGGGGGCTGGGGAGAGATGGGCTCCAGAATGGGGAGGTGGGTTGGGCTTGGCTTGGGGAGTGTTGGGGGGGAAGGAGCAGAATGAAGGGTTCAAAGTGACACCACTGTCCCTCACTAGGAGGCAGCAGATGAGGTGGGGAATAGCCTGGGCAGGAAGGGTGTTCTGTTTGGAAGGCTTTCTGAGAAGCTCACTAGACCTTCAGACCAGAGGAGGCTTTCCTGAGGAAGAGGTTCTAAGGGGGTCTCTGAGAGACTTCGACAAGACTTGGACCAAGGCTTAAAGGTCCCAGGCAGTGGGGGGCCACAGAGAGCTGGCACCAAGGACCAGGGAAGCAGTCACAGGGGCCGGTGAGCAGGGTTCCAGAGAGAGGAGGAAGAGGCTGAGATGACTGGGGAAGCAGAGGCAGGTCCCTCCTAAGGCTCTGGGCTGTGACTGATGGAGCCTGCTCTGGGGTGGGGAGAAGGAGTCAGAATGTCCTCATACTTCTCACCTGCCATCACCCCAGTTGGCTTCTGGATGAAATTCTTCAGATGTCACTGCTTGGGAGGGCCCCTGGGTGTCTGATGAAGGCACATGCTGGAAAGCAGTCTAGAGGGGAGTGGAAGTTCCAAGGGTAAAACTGAGTCCCAAGGGGGAGGCTCGGGGTGCTGGCTGAGACCATCCCCGCTGCATCCTGTGTGTTTAAACAGGAGCAACTCTCCCTGCTCCTCCCTGAGCGTCCTGCCTCCCAGCCCCTGTAATTATACTGCTTCCCCACGCAAGGCTTGCTCCCATTTCTTGGCTTCCAATGGCTCCAAGGGATGAAAGGTAGAAGTCCTTGTGATTACGGAATTGAGAGCTGGGTATTGATTGCTTCAGGGTGTGTAGGGAGGAGGATGTGAAAACAAAGGTGGGGTGACCAAGGTCTAGATCATTGATAGAGCTGGGGTGGCTGGGTCCCAAAATGAGGGGGGGGACTAAAATGAGGGACGCCACCGTCAGAGGTTACACATCAGCCATGGCCTTCCAAACGGGTTTGACCAGTTAGGTTCTGATGGGATTCCTTGTGTCACTGGGCTGGCCCCTCCCCAGAGATTGGACACCTCCTCTCCCGCCTCCCCTATAAAGTCTCTTGGGGTTCCCAGGCACCTAGACTCAGCCCACCCCCAACTTTGGGGGCCAGGAGATAGACATGATGTTCAACTGGAAGCTACTGGGGATCCTGGTCCTTTACCTGTATGCCGTAGGTAAGCCAGGAGTGCAACCTGGGTTGTTGGAAGATGGTCAAGTGAGGTGAGGGTGAATTAGATGCATAGGGATGGAGGAGATTCTGGGTATTCACGTGAGGAGAAGAGTTAAGAGGTTGAAGGTGATGTAACTCAGTGTTTTTACTGGTTCAGGTGTAGGTCCATGTGGCAATTTCAATCAGAATCCAGTTGTATAGGCAAGTATTCTTCACAGCTGAGGACTGTGTGAAAGAGGGTGGGTGTCACTGCAGAGGCTGGGATCTGGGTGCCACATGGGCCCAAGGTGTAAATGGCTTTGGAGGTACAGACCAGCACAGAGACCGTGCTATTGGGGGTCCCAGCCAGGGTGGATGGAGCTTATATCAGGTCCTGTCAATTTAAAGTTGGTCAAGTTAGGGGTGCTTGAGTGGCTTAGTCAGCTGGGTGTCCGACTCTTGATTTCAGCTCAGGTCATGATCTTATGGTTCATGAGATTGAGCCCTGCACTGGGCTCAGCACTGAGTGTAGAGCTTACTTAAGATTTTCTCTCTCTCAAAAAAGAAAGAAAGTTGGTCAAGTTAATGATACCAGATAGGGTTCTTATGTCATTTTAAGATCAAAGATACACTTTGTAAATGTGTAAAGTTTCTTTGAGAGTTACTTTTTAAAATTTATTTTCTTTTTCTTTTTTAATTTTTTAAAAAATGTTCTTTTTTGAGAGAGAGAGCACAAGCCGGGCAGAGAGGAGCTGAAGCGGGCTCCGTGCTGACAGCAGAGAGCCCGATTTGGGCCTTGAACTTGCAAGTCATGAGATCATGACCTGAGCCAAAGTTGGATGCTCAACTGACTGAACCACCCAGGTGCCCTCCCCCCTTTTTAAAGTTTATTTATTTTGAGAGAGAGAGAGAGAGAGAGAGAGCAGGGAGGGGCAGAGAGAGGGAGAGGGAGAGTGAATCCCAAGCAGGCTCTGCACTGTCAGTGGAGAGCCTGATGCAGGGCTCAAAGGCACCAACCCTGAGATTATGACTGGAACCGAAATCAAGAGTCAGATGTTCAACCGACTGAGCCACCTAGGCACCCCGAGTGAGTTAACTTTTGAGATGTGTTTGTGGTGTCAGCTCAGGGTGTGGTCTATCTCAGAGATGCTATGCCTTCTGGGTCTCTAGCTGGGGGAGGAGGGATCTGGCCCTCATCACCTTTTACCTTTCTCCTTCCACCTCCACAGGCATCTCAGGCAACGGAGACCACCCCTCTCACCCACCCACAGAGGCTGGAGAAGAGGATGGGTCCCCAACATTGCCTCAGGGCCCCCCAATCCCTGGTGACCCTTGGCCAGGGGCACCCCCTCTCTTTGAGGACCCTCCACCTCCTGGCCCCAGTCGTCCCTGGAGAGACCTGCCTGAATCTGGAGTCTGGCCTCCTGAGCCCCCAAGAACCGATCCCCCTCAACCTCCCCGGCCTGATGATCCCTGGCCAGCAGGACCCCAGCCTCCAGAAAACCCCTGGCCACCTGCTCCTGAAGTGGACCATGGATCTCAAGAGGAGCCAGATCTTGACCCACCCCGGGAAGAATACAGATAGAGGGATTCCCCAGAGGCATCTCAGTGCCCTCCAAGCCCACCTGAACCCTTCTGATTCCCCTTCAGTTCTCCCCAATTTATCCTCCATTTCTTTCCTCATTCTTTCAATTAATTCTGAATTCTCAGTATTTCCTGTCCACTTTTGAGTTCCGCCCACATTTCCCCACCAGTTTTCTCTGACAACTGAAGCATACACCCCTACCTCATGTCCAGTCCTCCCCCAGTACTTGCTTCCCAACTTCCTCTTTCCCACTCCTGCCCCACACTGTGTTTTCTGCTGCCGCCTGGTGGCCTACAGCTGCAAACTATCAGGAGACCAAAACGGCGCTTCCATGAAATGGAAAAATAAAAAAAACCCATGTTTTCTTAATTTTGAATCTAGGCTGCTTCTTTGCCAATGATTAGGTCTTTGAATATTGAAATGCCTTCCTCAGAGCACAAACCTACAGAGATCTGGAAGTAATATGAGTTCCTGGCTTGCCCATAATTATGCATAAGGATGTGGAACTCAGCAGAAGGAAGTTGGAAATGTAACTATCAGAATTACAAGGGCATTCAGACCCACATTTCTCCCATTCTGGAACCCCTATTTTGGAGAATGAGAAACCAAGTTACGTCTCTTTTTAATAGCTCATGGCTTGCACACCCCTGGCTGAACATGAAAACTTTCCCAGGGGCATGTGGGCAGGACTAAGTTCTAAGGGGATCAATTTCCAGAAGTATATGTACCCCTTCCAAAAATGAATCTGCCTGATGACTGTACCATGTTTTCATTTTCCACTGGTGTCCAATAACAAACCACCCTTCTCCCTCTGGACAGAGAAAAGCCAAGCTCTCTTGCTCACCTTGAACTGGAGGAGAGTGCTCTTCCTGGAGCTAGCAAACAAAAATCAGTGGGGAATAGAAACCAGCCCTTTCCATCTCATTAAGAGATGCATCTTTTTTTTTTTTAATTTTTTTTAACATTTATTCATTTTTGAGACAGAGAGAGACAGAGCATGAACGGGGGAAGATCAGAGAGAGAGGGAGACACAGAATCTGAAACAGGCTCCAGGCTCTGAGCTGTCAGCACAGAGCCCGACGCAGGGCTCGAACTCACAGACCGCGAGATCATGACCTGAGCTGAAGTCGGACGTCCAACCGACTGAGCCACCCAGGCACCCCAAGAGATTCATCTTAAATAAAAGCTTATTCTGTTTAATCATCGTCAATATTTGTAGTTTTGACCAACTGTGTCTTGTAATAATTGTAGTTATAAATCCACTGCAGCATAACTGTTCGTAACACAGTCTTGTGGTCACAGAAAATAAATTTCAATTTATATACATATTTTTGTTACAGAGATATATGAAAAGACTTCCCCCCAAATACAATAAAATACAAAAAAAGCAATACAATGAAAATATATTTCATTAGGATAAAACTAGGAAGAGTGGAATGGAAAAAACTAAACAAAAATAAGTTAAATTTGCTGACTGGTTAAAAGGCTTGCTCACTTATTAAAAGGGTGTTGTAGATATGAAAATGTTACAGCATTTCATCTGAATACAGTTTTTTTTTTTTAATGTTTTTATTTATTTTTGAGACAGAAACAGAGCATGAGCTGGGGAGGGGCAGAGAGAGAGGGAGACACAGAATCTGAAGCAGGCTCCAGGCTCTGAGCTGTCAGCCCAGAGCCTGACTCCTGGCTCAAACTCACAGACTGTGAGATCATGACCTGAGCTGAAGTCGGACGCTTAACCGACTGAGCCACCCAGGGCCCCCATCTGAATATAGTTTGAAAGAGTGATGTGATTTTTAACAGGTAAGTATATACAATTCCCTGGAAAGTATACCCTTTACAATATTCAAATTTAAGATTAAAAATGTTAACTGTTCACTTAAAAACGTGTAAAGCATACATAATTTTTAAAAACTTCGTTAAGGGAGTGTTTACGCTGGAAAGTTAAAAAGGCAGGAGCCAAGGGATCTCAATGGCCTAATGTCAATCAGGTGGCTTACCAGGGTTGGGCGCTGAAGAGGGGCTAAAAGAAATTGTGCATGACCTTAAAATTCACACTTGAGATCAAATTTGTTTACACGGCAACCCCCCCGCCCCCCATCAAAACCGGTATGTGACCAGTTTGGGAAAAAAACCAAAAAACCAAAAAACCCACCTAATTTTAGTTTAGAAAGAATCCTAGAACACGTAATAATTGTAGGGGTGAGCCTAGAATTTAATAGTTTCCAGTGTGGACTAGGTTCACGAGATTCAGTCATTATCTTATACCTTAATATGTCCATCAATGCCAGGTGCCATGGGGGAATATAGAAAATAAAAACAAACAGTTCCCACTCTCCGGAAGCTTAAAATTAAGCCGGGGAAGAAAGGATTTGTATGAAAAGTTAAATAACAATGTCACAGACAGGATGCGAGTAACTAAATAATTATATGAGTAAGCACCAAATAGCCTCGCCAATAAACGCCGTGAGTCCAGAAGGGAGTCACGGGGAGCTGGAATAGTCAGAGGAGGCTTCCTGGAAGAAGGCACGCGCGCGGGGGAAGGGCAGGTCGCCGGGCTGCGGGCCGCGCTGGGGAGAATGTGGGTAGGGGCGGCTCCAGCGAAGGCGCAGGCGCAAACTTACCCGACGCCCAAGCCCTGCAGGACCCGCCCCTGCTCACCGGTGCTCTGGCAGTCCCCGCCTCCTGCCTTTTTGGTGCGGCTCCCAGTGTCTGGAAAGGGTTTCCTGTCTCCAGCCGGTGGTATTTCTCTTCAATGACGCCGCGCCCCACTCACCTGCGCCCCACTCACCTGCGCCCCCTCCCCTGCGCTACCGCGGTCTGCGGCGCAACAGTGCGTGGAACAAAACTCAGAGGACAAGGATTTATTTCCGCCTGCCCTCCGCTCCTAGGCCTCGAGCCTCTTGGGGGCAGAGACGGCCCTGCACATTTCTGTGGGATCGCTTTACCATTTTGGTGCCTGTGCCTCCCAGTGTGCTGTCACTTTCAGCAGCCTCGCCTAGGGCTCCCACCGCTGGGACACTGGCGTGCTGGAAGAACCTGTGTTTCTCCCTCGCATCCTCGCTGCCCCCACCTCTCTCCCAACCTTTGAAGGATGACTGATAAATGTGGGGGTATCGACACGCCAGCCCTTTGAGCCCGGTTGCCTTTCATGACACATTGCCTGGGCTCCTTCGCACTAACTCACTCCTCCTCGTTCCTCCTCCACCCTCACCTTAAAAAAAAAAAAAAGTCCTCTTGAATCTTTGTCTCAGGATCTACTTCTGGGCATCCCAGCGTGGGTCGCAAAGTATGGTTTGCTGCAAACCACTGCGACTACTTATGACTTCATGTGCTGTATGAGCACTGTTGCCAAATGCTCTGCAGATTAAGCTCTCACCTAATTTGCGCAGTAACCGCATCCTTACCACCGTTTTGGATCCAGAGAGGTACTGTGACTCATACAAGAAAAGACAAATGGCAAAACTGGGATTTGAACTCAGGTCTATCTACTAAGCCAATGTCTCCGATTTTTTTTTTTTTTTAGGTTGTTATCATTTATTTTTTTATTTTGAGAGTGCGAGAGAGCGAGGAAGGGGCAGAGAGAAAGGGAGAGAGAGAATCCCAAGCAGGCTCCACACTGTCAGCGCAGAGTCCAATGTGGGGGGAAGGCTCAAACCCATAAACTGAGATCATGACCCGAGCCAAGATCAAGAGTCTGGTGCCCAACCGACTGAGCCACCCAGGTGCCCCTCCAATGTCTCTGATTTTAACCACTATATTTCCCCATCCCTTTATTTATTATCTGTGCAGCCCTGACACTGAATATAGTGCCTAGGTCTTCATGGACTCTTAATAGGTTATATTAGGGTTCCCCAGAGAAACAGAACCAATAGAGTATATATGGAGGTTTATTATAGGAATTGGCTCAAGATTGTGGAGGCTGAGAATTCCCACAGTCTGCCATCTACAAGTGGGAGAACCAGGAAAGCCAGTGGAGTAATTCCAAAGGCCTGAGAATCAGGAGTGCTGATGATGTCCAAGGACAGGAGAAGGTGGAGATGCCAGCTCAAACAAGGAGCAAATTCACCCCTCTTCCTGTTTCTTACGTTCAGGCCTCACAGAATGTATGATGCCCACCCACACTGGCGGCAGCAAGCTTCTTCCCTTAGTTCAACATTCCCATGCTAATCTCTTCCAAGAAACACCCTCACAGATGCACCCAGGAACAATGTTTTACCAACTATCTTGGCATCCCTTAGCCCAGTCAAGCTGACACATAAAATTAACCATTGCATACATGTTTCATGAATGGCCGAACTCATTAATAAATGGCAAGTTTGGGCAACAGGGAGTAGACTGAAATGGTTAGAGTGAAGGGCTTAGCACCTGGAAAAGAGGGGGATATTGCTGGACAGGTAGGTGGGGGGGAAATAGGGAAGCCAGGCTTGGGAGTTTATATCTGAAAGTGTTTCTCCTCTGGGGCACCTGGGTGGTTCAGTTGGTTAAGCGTCCGACTCTTTATTTTGATTCAGGTCATGATGTCACAGTTCATGGGTTCCAGCCCCACGCAGGGCTCTGTACTGACAGTGTGAAGCCTGCTTAGGATTGATTCTCTCTCTCCCTCTCTCTCTCTGCACACACACACACACACACACTCTCTCTCTCTCTCTCTCAAAATAAATAAATAAATAAGTAAATAAATAAATAAATAAATAATGAATCATGTTTAAAGTGTTTTTCCTCCGATAGAATTGTGTCCAGTGGTGGGGAGGCTCACATGCATGCCTGGGTGTGCTGTGGCAGGGTTATATGGAATGGAAGGGAAGCAGTCTAGAACCCTCAAACTGACCAGCAGCAACCCCCCAAGCCAGATGAAGTTCGTTGGGAAAAGAAAGAGAAAATAATTTTAAAAAATTTTTTTAAACTTAATTTATTTATTTTGAGAGAGAGAGAGCACACAAGCAGGGAAGGAACAGAGAGAGAGAGGGAGAGAGAGAATCCCAAGTAGGCTCTGCACTGTCAGTGCGGAGCTCGAACTCATGAACTGTAAGAACCTGAGCCAAAATCCAGAGTTAGTTGCTCAACCAAATGAGCCATCCAGGAGCCCCAGGAAAATAATTCTTAAAGGAGAGAGAAAGTGAGGGAAAAGTCCTTGGTGTAGCCCAGGCAGGTGTCTAGGACTCTACATCATGCTGTCTTATTTAATTTCCACATTATTATGGTTTTCATGTCTTCCTCCCCTTGTAAAGTATGAGTTTCTTGAGGGCAGAGACCATGCCTTGTCTGTGTTTGTATGCCTTCTTTCCTAGTACATGACCCAGAAGGTATTCAATAAGGCAAATTATTAGCCCTGCTTCACAGATGAGGAAACTACTCTGAGAGAGGTAACTCATCTAAGACATCACCCAAGTGCCAAAGTCAAGATGATGCAGGACTGCTTGCTCCAAACTAGTTCTTCCCCGTTTGACACAATAGGTGGGTGAGTGGGAGGGAAAAGGGGGAGGCATGAGGTAATTGGAGATTTTAATACCTATTAATAGGCAGCAGGTATTGACACCCAAACTTGGTGTGTTTATCAGTTGGAAAGGAGACTGAGTGGGACTGGAGGGTATGGAGCATTAACACAGGGGAACCCATTGTGCCAGCTTATCCATTCACTGCTTCTTCCCATCTACTTTGGCTGACCTCAGCTAGGAGTGAATGCAGTGGGGACAGTATTGCATCTTATGTCAACAAGGAGTCATAGAATCAAATAATACAATAGGATCATGGATTTAGAGAACAATAGCTCAGTACCTTGGACTGGTAGGCAGTCCATAAATGCTTGGTCAATGAAAGGAAAGAATCTAGAACTTGTATCATGGTATACTCTAATTATAGAAGCTGAGTTAACTTGGGAAGGCATCAGGCACAGCCCTCAGCCTTTGGGCAGGCCAGTGATGTCTTTGGACTAGACAGAAGAGATGGTTGTCTGCTCTTCTTTGAAGATCTCTGGGCAGGGAAACTCCAAACCACTCATTTGTTCATCCATTTGCCCAAATGACAATCGTTTATTGAGCATCCACTGCGTGGGGTGCTAGGCCACGGCAACAATCCCAGGAAGCAGTTTCAGTCCTCCCTGCCCTTAAGGAGCTCTGTCCGGGGAAGAAACAAACGTGTCAATCATGGCAATAAAATGTGATAAAAGTTAAACCACAGAGGGGCATTCCCCTGAAGAGGGGAATTCCTAACTCCTCTGCTAATTTCTTGTTTCAAATACATTTGAAAACTTGCTTTGGTATAAATTTAAGCTCTCTTACTGTATATTTTCTCCCTCTAATCTTCAATTAAGTGCCACCCTGGGTGCCCAGCGCTAGCTCAAAAAACTCGTTGAATTTAACCAAATCCACCTTCCAAGCTATTCACCTCCCCCCCGCCCCCGCCCAATATCCTCAAATATCCTTAGCCTTCCTTTTGGCAGCTTAATCTCAACTCCTGTGATGGGGAAGACAGGATAGCATAGTGGTGACAGCATCAGACTGTGATCCAGATATTTGTCCCTACTCTGTTATCTATTCTCTGTATGACCTTGGGATGTGACTTTAGGCAATTTCTTAATTTCTAAATTTCCACCCAGTGCAGACAGCCTCATTCCTGTGTGTGGGTATTCTATGCTCCTCCACCAGAGGGTGGCCTAGAGGCTCCTCCAAGGTGTTTCCCTCCAGAGTCGTCCTTGCTCTTTGCCTCTAACATCATCCACTCTTCAGGCCTCAGTCAGGCCCCACTAGTGCCCTCTTGGTCACCAAGGTGACCCCTCTAAGGTGATTCAGGCAATTGAGATGAGATGAGGCAGCTCTGGGGCCCTCAGGAAAATTCAGGCATAGGCTGCTTGGGCAAGTGGCCAAGCATATTCATTATTATTTATTCTCTCTCTCATTATGTGCTGAGTTCCTTCCATAAGCCAGGCAGTGCTCTAGGGCTGTGAATACAGTGGTGAGTCAAATAGAGGAGGGCCCTGTCCTCATGGGGCTTACCTTCTAGTGGGGGGAGTGAGCAATACCCAAGATGTATACAGGACATGTCTAATAAGGTATCACGTGTGATAAGTGCTCTAAAGAAAATTAAGGCAGAGGAAGGAAATGGAGAGTGGTGGTCCATATGAGGACTTAGGATATGATTTTAAATAGAAAAGTCAGAAAGGGCCTCTGAGGAAACAGCAGGTGACAAGAAGTGAATAAAATGAGGGAGTGAGTCAGGCCATGGGAATACCCAGGAAGAAGAGGAAAAACCAGCTTAGTGCTGTGTGCCAAATATAGCATCAGGACTGCAGGTAAAGTCCCCAGCTACTGGGGGTAGGCATCGCCTTAACTCCCTGAACTTGTGTCTGTGGCCCCAAAGGACAAATGATCATTTCTGTCTCCTAGAGTCACTGAGAGAATCAAGGTCAATCCAGCACGTGTAGATGTCTGTGGTGATCTGTTACACACTGCTGAAGAGTCAGTGTTGTTCCCTGGTTCTAGCCTGGGGTCCAGGAGAATGCAGCTGGACTAGGGATGCCAGCCTCTGCCATAGATTCTGTCTTTTCTGGTCACCTCTGTGTGTACATGATGCATCAGGTGCTAGGGACACACTGGGGACAGGAGAAGCTTCCTGCCTGAGAGGAGCTCCCAGCCAGAGGGATTTAGGCCAGAGAAGATGGGCCCACCTGATACACCCTCAGCAGCTCTGAGAGCCACACCTGGCCTGGAAGTCCCTCCTGGCACGAGTCCTTCCAGCTGCTCCCGAAAGCTTCTTCAGATTGCACCCTGGCCCTCCTCTCACCCGCCCTCCCTGGCTCTGTCCTCTGGACTGGGGAGGGAGCCGGGTCTCTAATTCTGGGTGACCAATAACAATAAAAAGCGTTAATAGCCACAGTGGAAAGAATGACTGTTTTAAAGGTGAGCATAACGAGCAAACAATGAGAACTGGTGTCCCTAGCAGTCACTCCACAGAACAGAGAAGAGGACAAATATTATTGTTACTCTGAGAGCTAATCACAGCCTCTGTAGTCACCTCCTCACAAGACAAGAGGGGTGGTGGCTAAATCAGATGTGACCTAAACCTAGCGATGAGGTGTTGGGCCTGGGGAGCATGACCTGCACTCAGCTGACTTCCTATGGCTTGCAGGCAGTGGGGAAGGGCAAGAAGGGGGAGCAGAGAGCATGGTGGGCAGAGCTCCCATCTGCTGAATTCTTCCTCTTCAGGACTCACTGCCTGAGGATGTCCCTGGCTCTGGTTCCAGTCCTCATTCCCATGTCCCAGCTGTGGTGCCTGGGTCCCTTGGAAGGTACCAGCAGGGCTGCTAAGATGGTGAGGACAGATGGGAAGAGCACAAGTGGAGGCTCACCAGGCCAAATTCCAGGAGGTCTGTCCTAGAGAAGAGATGGGTGGACTGGGAGCTGACGGAGAAGGAGGGAAGGCAGAGCTGGGTATAGACCACACCACTGGATATGTTTTGAGGGAACAGAATATATCTTGATGGGGTATAGACTGCTCCTCAGAGCAGTGATCTTAGCTAAGGGCTGGGTGGGATTCCCAACAAGAATCACCTAAGGGATTTTTAAAGTACACAGCCCTGTCTTCCTCCACTCCTGGCTTCAGATTAATGCCTTGTGCAGGGGGAAATCCCAAGACTTCCTCAGTGCGGCCACGTGAGCTCTGCTGTTTGTTAATGGAAGTGTGCTGCATCCCTCAGAGAAAAGAGATCATCCAGTGGAGAGAAGAGTGGCTCAGGGGACACAGTCACCCATGAGGAATGAGGGTGGGACAGACAGGCCCACAAGAGAGCACAGGTAAGTAGTTCTGTGTCAGAGCCAAGTCCATGTGTCTTCTGCTCCCTGCCTGGCTAGACCGAGTGCTCCTGGAGGCAAGGCCTTAGCCACTGTTGTTATCACCTGGCACCTATACTGGGCTTTGCACGATGCGGTTGGGAGGGGTAGAGGGCACTGAAGCCAGATTGGAAGATGTATTTCAGAGTAAGGTAGAAAGGGAAGAATCACCACGTGCTTACCACAGGTAAGTGCTTGGAATTCAGCGAGCAGACATATGCTCTGCCCATTTGTCCTGGAGTCCACAGTCCAGGGCCAATGGTTTCTGTTGCATTTTGAGGCTGTGTGGGGCTGCATAGGTAATGTGCCACAGACTCTATCTGAGGGCAAAAGAGTCAGACCACATGGAATGTGGATTCTGTGCTTGACCATCTACCGCAGGTAAGAAACTACAGAGGCAGGCAGAGAACAGAGACTACAACTGAATGAAGTTTAGGCAGTCATGGGCACACTGGGGCTGAAGAGGGCACAGACCAGGTCGGAACTCCCAAGTACAAATTCATCCTTTCCTTCCTGGACCCGTGACCTACGTCACGAGAGAGACCAGGGGGAGAGTATGAATGACCCAGGGCACCCATCCCCACAACCCACTACAGGGAAACGACTCAGGGAGACCCTACTGGGAGTGGGCAGGGAGCGTCAGCTTGCCATCTGTTGGGGGGGGGCATGACTGCTGGAGAGAGGAGCCCACCACAGGCAGAGCAAGGGCAACAGAGGAAGAGAGAGGAGGAGAAGAAAGTGCCTATGGCTGGAGCAGAGCACAGAGGCTCAGAGAGGGAAGGAGCCCTCAGGGCCTGGGGTGCAGAGTGGCCTCTTCCCCTTTCCCCCCAACAAAACAAGCTCATCTTTTGGGCTTCTTCCCTTCCTGTGTTTTCACTCCCTTGTTCTTTCTTTCAAGCAGTAGCCCTAGGTCTGCCAGACACCCCTGCATGGAACGCTCGTTCTAGAACTTCAGTCCCATCTTTGAGGGCCATGGTAAAAAGAGGAGAAAAGATTGAGTGGAAGGGACAGCATGTGCTATTGACTTTCTCACTTAGGACCTCTTAACTTTTGAGACTTTGATATCACACAAGGAATTTTGCATACACCCATACAGGGCTTAAGGAACCTGTGAAGTCCGTCCGTGGACCACTGCCATTAATTTATGGCCTGGTGTCAGTTGAGTGATGGTACCTACATGGGCTCTGGAGTCCAATAGGCGGGTTTGCATCCTTTCCAAACTCTTTTGCTAGTTACCAGCTGGTTTGAACAACTAATTAATTAATTAATTTTTATTTTTTAAGTTTGTTTATTTTGAGAGAGACAGAGAGACAGAGAGAGGGCATGAGCAGGGGAGGGGCAAAGAGAAAGGGAGAGAGAGAATCCCAAGCAGGCTCCGTGCTGTCAGCACAGAGCCCAATGAGGGGCTTGAATTCACCAACCATGAGATTGTGACCTGAGATGAAATCAAGAGTTGGACACTTAACTGACTGAGCCACTCAGGTGCCCCTTGAGAAACTAGTTTAAATTCAGTTTCCCCATCTGTGAAATGGGGGAGAAAGAACTCTTACCCTGCAGGGCTAGTGTAAGGATTAAGCACCAGCACACTCGTGGGGGGCCTGGGACAAAGGAAATGGTTCTTCTCTACTCCCCAAGCCTCCTTTCTGACTATGCTGTCCCCCCACTCAGAACCTTCAGTTCCCTGCATCCTCCTGCACATACCACATTCCTACCTTAGCCTGATGTTATAGATTGTCTCTGATGATGGTCCAAACAGCCTTTCTGTTTTCTCCATCTCTCTCTTCCTCTGTTTATACTTCCCAAGCTACTTATTTGTTCTAAATATACTCTCAGCATCACCAGGGCCCTGAGTCTGAGCTGTCTGCTCCCTTCCCTGCTTATCTTCCCCAAAGCCCAGGGAATATCCTGCTGCCTCCTCAAAGCCAAGTGCCTGTCCCTTTTCTCCATGTCAGCATTCTTTTTAGGCTGTCTGTCCCCAGCTGGACTTCAGCTCCTCAAGGACAAGGGCAATTCATCTTCCTCCTTGTTGCAACTTCCAAAGCACAGTGTAGGATGAGCATGCTGAACCAGTGCCCAGTGCAGAATGCAGCAGCAAAGAGTAGCCCAGGGCAGCCTAGAGTGGACACAACTTGCCTTCTTCATAAATGTGGGGCAAGAACTCCCAATCTCTTGTGCTTGGAAGGCACATACTTTAAGTTTCATTTTCTCTGGTGTGTGTGGGGTTGCCCTGGACCACCAGTGCTGTCTCACCCAGTCCACCTGTTGGGCAGGACACTTGCTGCTGGGGAACACAGCATACCCACCTGCACCTCCATGGGCATTGTCTAATTGGTGAGTGTCCCTCAAGGTGGCCCTGGGCTGGGCAGGCACTCAGCCAGTGTCCCTTCCCTGCCCTCCTCAAGCCCATTAGCTTCAGATTTTCACTGTCTGAGCTGAGAGAAGGGTTAATAATGAGTCCCAGGGACATAGCATAGTAAAACAGCAGAGCAGATAGGATTCCAGTAAGAAAAGAGAGAGTGGAGAGGAGCTGGGAGGGCCCACAAGTGGGCAGATGTGGTGATGGGATTGGGTGGAAAGGGGTGGATACAGCAGACAGGGGGACAGTGGGAGGAGGGCTCTGAGGCTGAATACCAGGCTGTGTGGGTGGCTGGAGATCCAGACAGAGGCTGAGAGAGAGAGAGAGAGAGAGAGAGACAGACAGACAGACAGACTGTGCCTCCTCCAGCCCTGGCTCTCCTGGCCGAGGCTGACAGCATCCAGGAGGAATGAGAGGAAGAAAACAGGACAGACGTTGCCACCTCTGTTTGTTCTGAAAAAGAATATCCCACAGGCCTTGTGGTTCCTCCCCTCCTCCTCACCCACAAGGCTCCACACACCTCTTCTTTCGGGCACTCCCTCCCTGCTCCCGGCACCCCTCCCTCTTTCCCCTCCTCCTCAGGGAGATGGGCTCCAGTGGGGTCAGGAGTCCAGGGAGGGAACAGATGTGGCTGGGACAGACCCACGCAGGTCACTGCTCTGTAGGGGCAGAGGGGCAAGGAGGCTGTAGGTCTCCTAAGGTCAGCCAGACTGGAGACTTCAAAGGGAGAGCCTGGGACTGTGCATCCTACTTGCTGTGTCCCAGTGTGGGACACAGACAGGACATTGCCGGGCTTCACGTGATAAGCCTGCACCAGGAGGGCTGCGCCCTTAGTCCTCTTTAATCTGTCTGATAATTTCCCATTTGATCCTCACAAACCCCCTGCAAGGTAGGATGACTTAAAATATCCCCATTTGACAGAGGAGGATGTTGAAGTTCAGAAAGGTTTGGACAGTTGCCTAAAGCCAGAAGTTAGCTGGGACTTGAACTCAGGTCATCCAGAGTCTAAAGCCAGTGTTTTTGTTTTTCTCCCATTGCGTCAGCCCTCTTCAGGGGACACTGTACCATTATCTCCTCTTGCTGCGGTAGCTCCAGGCCTCTCTTCCTTCCCACTCCTATCTTGAATGCTGGCAAGGTCAAGGACTAGACTAGATGGTAGCCACTAGCTGCACATGGCCATTTGCATTTAAATTAAAATTAAGTAAAATTAAAAATTCAGTTCCTTAGGTTGGTTATACTAGCCCCATTTTAATTTTTTTTAACAT
Source organism: Panthera tigris (assembly GCF_018350195.1). NCBI lineage: Eukaryota > Metazoa > Chordata > Mammalia > Carnivora > Felidae > Panthera > Panthera tigris. Next base: position 29,646,725 of record NC_056664.1, on the reverse strand, counting down.
TTTATTCATTTTTGAGAGACAGAGAGAGACAGAGTGTGAGTCAGGGAGAGGCAGACACAGAATCTGAAGCAGGGTCCAGGCTCTGAACTATCAGCACAGAGCCCAACGTGGGGCTTGAACTCACAAACCATGAGATCATGACCTGAACTGAAGTTGGACGCTCAACCCACTGAGCCGCCCAGGCTCCCTATACTAGCCCCATTTTAAATGCTTCATAGCCACATGTAGCTAATGGCTACCGTACTTGACAGGTACAGAACATTCCCATCACCAAAGAAAGTCCTATGGATAGCACTGGGCTGGAATTAAAGGCAGGGCAGGAAAGAGGGAATGGGAGAGGGCAGCCAAGGGCTTGGACATAGACTGCTTTTGTGAGGAGACTGGGGAAGTATGGAGATGAGAGTCTGGGTGAGGGGAGCAGGGTGGGGGAGGAGGAGAGGCAGCTTGACCTGACTCCCAGGCCTCTCCCTCCGATACTGATACTCTGGGCAATACTAGTGAGCAATTAATTGGCTGGGGTGGGGCCAGGACCAAAGCAGGAGGGAGGGGAATGTGATGGAGGATGACCTGCCCCTCTTCTTGCTGAACTCAAGGCTCTGATCTGCCAGTCCTGCCTTTCATCCTTCAGGGATCCTGACATCTGCCTAGCCCTCCCTTATCCACCTCAGACAGGAGCTGGCTGTTTTCTGTTCATGTATCCAGGCCAGGGAGCCAGCTGATGGTCTGCAGGGCCACCACCTTCCCAATTAGTCTCATTAGCCTGTGGCTCACCCACTGAAGTCAGGGTCACCAGCTGTGGGGGAGAGGCCATGAGTGGCCTGTGAGTAACTTCAGACCTAGCTATGACAGTGGTTCCCAGCCCAGGCCTCTCCTCAGGCTGAGGCCCTTGCAACCAGCACCCTTTGTACTATCCCAGGAGCACCCCCAGAAGGGAGAGATCAGAGAGCTGGTGCTTGGAGTGCAGACTCCTAGTTAAGAGGGAAAAGGCTCAATTCATTGATGGAACACATAATAGGTGTGGCAAGCATGGAACTTGGACAATGACAACAAGGTGGGAAGGAAGGGGGTACTGGGGATGCAGTGTGGAAAGTGGAGGCTGAGTGATGGATCCCAAGGAAAGGGACAAATTCAGGGGCTGTGGATGGGAAACCAGGTGGGGTTAACCATGTGGTGGGGTGTGGGACCAGAGCAGGCACTCTGTTGTGGACAGGAAAGTAGAAAGGTCCATGTCTGTGCATGGAAGGACTGGGACAGGCCAACACCAGGGCAGGCAGGAGAGTGAAGGAGCCAGGTGACTGGGTCCTGTGGTGAGAGTGGCCACCTGAGTGGGTAGAGCCCCCAGTTCCAGGTTAGGCAATGAGGAACATGGGTAGGCTGGTCAGGTGGCAGGAATCGTTAAGGGCTCCGTGGCCACAGGTACCCCACACTGAAGCCACCTCTGCCGCTGAGTAGGCAGATGCCCCAACTGATTACTTCAGCTCCTCCCAACCACACCAAGTTGCCCCGGGCACCTGCCCCTCCACTTCCCCACCCCTACCCACAGTGACTCCTGCCCAGAGAATGTCCAGCCCTGGCATAAAGGCCCTGGGCTGTCCACGAGTTGCTGTCAGAAGGCTGCACAGTCCAAGATGGGCTCCTCGCGGGCACCCCGGATGGGGCGTGTGGGAGGGCAAGGAATGATGGCATTGCTGCTGGCTGGTTTCCTCCTGCCAGGTAGGAGGCTGGGGACCCTGGGAGTGAAGGAAAGCAGGGAGAGGTAGCAGAGGAAGGATGCAGACACCAAGTCAGAGGAGACTGGAGGGATCCAGTGGTGGGAGGTGGGAGGAAGCACCATCCAGGGAGAAACCGGGAGAAGACCTGGCAAGGGGGAAGGGCAGGGACTCTGGAATCTGATGCTTCAGTCTGAGGACTGCTCCTCACTGCCTTGTCACTCCAGGTAAGTTACGTAAATCTTCTGAGCCACAGTTTCTGAGACTCTAGAACAGGGTTAATGATAACACTTAGCTCTAGTTTCTCTGAGTCTCAAATTAAATAATGTATGTATGTAAGTGCTTTGGAAATTCTAGAGGGTTGGGTTGTATAAATGTTGGTCATTGTTGTTATTGCTATTATCAATTATTAGAACACTGGAAGATGAAGACTGTATATTTAATAGTAATAATTGTTACCATTTATAGAATGCTTTTCATGTGCCAGACACTATTCCAACACTCTACATTAGCACTTTTATAAAAAAGCTTATTTATTTATTTTGAGAGAGACAGAGAGAGACAGAAAGTGAACAGGGGAGGGGCAGAGAGAGAGAGGGAGTGAGAGAATCCCAAGCAGGCTCTTTGCTGACAGCATGGGGCTTGGACTCACTAACCGTGAGATCGTGGCCTGAGCCAATATCAAGAGTTGGACACTTAACAGAATGAGCCACCCAGGCACCCCTACATTAGCACTTTTGATCAGAAGAACTGTATGAGAGATTTGTTATTCCCATTGTACCCCTGAAGACACTGAGGCTAGGCCAATTTAGTAGACTGGCTCAAGATCACAAATTAGAAAGCAGTAAAGCCAAGCTCCATCCAAACCAGGGTTTTGCTGTTGACCACCAGGTATTTGCAGTGATGCTGCCCATGGCCCCGTGGGTGGAAAGCAGACCATGTGGCTTGGCGGAGCAGAGAAGGAGAGCAGGAATTCTCCATGATTAGTGAGGCTGAATGAGGGAGGCTGCAGGCAGAGTTGGGATTTGGTGTGGAGGGGGACACAGAGAACTTCTCTTTGAGGAGAGAATGGGGACATCACAGACTGAGGAGAAACTGGTTGTTGGTGGACAGATTTGACCTCTCCAAATGTATAAACTAAAGCTCAGAGAGGTTTAGTCACTCGCTAGTATGAAACTCTGCTCACACTGCTTGGGACCTTTAGGAGCTGAGTGGAGAAAGACTGGGGGTAAGGTGAGCCTGGGGTTAGAAGCAAAGGGTTGGTTAAAAAAAGAAGTGGTTTCACATCTGTCAGGGATGTAACGACAGGAGACTGGGGGGCAGGCAGGCATGGTGTGATAGCTGGGTGGGGAGAGAAGGAAGCTGATAATGGTCATGAGCCTGGGAGGAGGGTTCCATCTTCGTGTCCCTGGGCTGTGCCAGGACAGCAAGGGTGGCTCAGGGTGCGGTGTCCTGTCATGCTGTACCAGCAGGTTCTGAAGCAACAGTGGGTGCCCCCACATTCTGGCCCCCACCCAGATTTCCTGGCGTGGGCAATGCTGAGATGGGAACAGAACTCCAACCCTTTACCCAAGCCTGGACCCTCCCAAGGAGGCTGGTGACTGAATCTTAGTCCCCAAGTACCCTAGCCCTTACCTTAGTCCCTCTACCACTGGCTTCCTCTTTTCTCAGTCTCGTTTGTTACTTTTCCTTTCCTTCCCAGTCCGTTGTTGTTTGTCTTGTCTTCTCTTTCCATTTGGTCCCTCAATCTTACCTGGGATTCTTTCCCTCAGGACTTATGCCCCATCTTGAGGAGTCTCTGTCACTCCCATGCTTTGTCTCTCTGGGGTCCTTCCTTTTGGACCCATTAGCTCCTATTTCTTCTCTGTTTCTCTTATCTTTCTTTAATACCTCCTGCTTTGGAGTCTCATTTTCTTTTTCTCTGGTAGATGTTTGGCTTCTGTCTCTGCCCCCTCCCAGAACACTGAAACTGCCCTACCTTTACAGACAACAGCCAGTTCTCCCTTCCTTTTCCATCCCAAGCTCTCCCTGGGCTCCTCTCAGAGAAGCCAGAGAAGATGACAGATGGGCTTGAAAGAAGTCAGAAGCAGATGAGTCAGATGGGCTTGAAAGCTGAGGGGGCAAGCCAAGCCACTCTGGCCCTTACTAACCACTACTTCCTCCTCAGGGACCTTGGCTAAGAGCATCGGGACCTTCTCAGACCCCTGCAAGGACGTGCGTATCACCTCCCCCAATGACCCCTGTCTCATTGGGAAGAGTGGTTCCAGTAGCTTCAGTGGCCACAGTGGCTCCAGCAGCTCCAGCAGTTCCATTTCCGGTTCCAGTGGCTCCAGTGGCAGCTCTGGTGGTGGCCCCAGTGGTTCTGGTGTCTCCAGTGGTGGCTCCAGCGGATCCAGTGTCGCCCAGGGTGGTTCTTCAGGATCTTCGTTATTTAAGCCAGGAACAGGGTATTCCCAGATCAGCTACTCCTCAGGATCCAGCTCCTCCCAGTCGGGAAGCAGCTCCTCCCAATCAGGAAGCAGCAGCAGCTCCTCCCAGTCGGGAAGCGGCAGTTCCCAGCCAGGGTCTGGCTCCGCTCTACCAATCAGTGGTGATTCTTCCCGCTTACTAATAAGCTCTTCCCAGTCTGGAGAAGGCTCAAGCTCATCTGTTTCCCAAACTTCCTGGATATCCAGCAGCGGTGGCCAAAGAGTCAACTCTAACTTACGCCCTTGTAATTCAGATGTCTCCGACTCTCCCTGCAGTGGGGGGCCCATCGTCTCACACTCAGGCTCCTACATCTCCAGCTCCCACTCCGTGTCAGGGGGTCAAAGGCCAGTGGTGGTGGTGGTGGAGCAGCATGGCTCTGGTGGCCCTGGATTGGCTCAAGGTTCTCCCTGTAGCAGTGGTGGCCTTCCAGGCAAGCCCTGCCCCCCTATCACCTCTGTAGACAAATCCTATGGCAGCTATGAGGTGGTGGGTGGCTCCTCTGACAGTTATCTGGTCCCAGGCATGACGTACAGTGGGGGCAAAATCTACCCTGTGGGCTACTTCACCAAAGATAATCCTGTCAAAGGCTCTCCAGGGGTCCCCTCCTTTGCAGCTGGGCCCCCCATCTCTGAGGGCAAATACTTCTCCAGCAATCCCATCATCCCCAGCCACAGCTCTTCTAGTTCCAACATCTACCCATCAGGAGCTTCCTCGGCTATTGTGTTCCAGCCAGTGGGCTCTGGTGGGGTTCAGCCTTGTGGTGTTGGCTCTAAGGGGCCCTGCTCCCTCTCCAGTTCTGGAGTCCACAGCAGTTCTAGCGTTTCCAGCAGTTCATCCTTCCATCCCTGTGGCGGTGTTTCACAGGGGCCCTGCTCCCCACCAGGCACTGGCTCCTTTAGTGGCAGCTCCAGCTCCCAATCCAGTGGCAAAATCATCCTTCAGCCCTGTGGGAGCAAGTCCAGCTCTTCTGGTCACCCTTGCATTTCTGTCTCCTCCTCAACATTGAGTGGGGGGCCCGATGGTTCTCCCCAACCTGATCCTTCAGCTGGTGCCAAGCCCTGTGGCTCCGGCAGCTCTGGAAAGATCCCCTGCCGATCCATCCGGGACATCCTGGCCCAAGTGAAGCCTCTGGGACCCCAGATAGCTGACCCTGAAGTTTTCTTACCCCAAGGAGAGGTACTTGACAGTCCATAAGTCGTCCTTTGCATATGTGCATGTGTGGGCATACACGTATATACACACACACCATCTCTCAGTTGGGAGAAGTCCAGGGGCCCAGGCATTGGGTTAGCTCAGTTTCCCTCCTCCTTCCCAAGAGAGCTGTTCTATTTCCTCCATTGCTCCAATATGATAGACGCCCCTTATCACCTCTTTTTTCTTCATCTTCCCAAATTGTAGACTCCAAATCCATTTCCTCATTCTCTCCTACTGTTTAGATTCCCCTTGTACTATAGTGCCCTCCCTGCCAGATAACCACTCCCTAAAATTTCCTCTGTCATTTCTTTCAGATAATACAATCCATTAGTTAACCTTACCATTCAGATTTTTGCCTGGGAAACCCCTGAAATGTCTCAGAGTAACTCTGGTTCCTGAATAAGTCATGCCCACTCTCCTTATTCGCCAAATAAAGCATAGTAAGTACAAACTGTTACCTGAAAGCAATGACCACTTTTCACTGACCTCCCTTTGCCATCTGGTCAACCAACATGCCATGTCATGGGGTTCTCACACTCCCAATTCCACTGTCACCCTCCACTATAGAGCTCATCACACCTGCGAGTTCCCAATGCTCCTTGACTCTCTAGATCTCCGTCTTAGACCCCCTTCCTGCCTGCAATTTCCCTCAATGCTCAGATGCTTCCCTGTGTGAGGGAGACACCAGGGCATGCTCAGAGACTGAAGTAGGCTTCCTGCTCTCTCTGGACCCTGGACAGATGGCTCAATAAACTGTGTGAACTAGATGCAGACTTTTGCCTTCTTGGAGTCCTTTAGGCCCTCATAGGGCCTGAGGAATGCACTCCTATGCTTCTAGAGATCCCCGTGTCCCCCATTTTCACTCATAAGTTGGACCAGTATTTCTCTTATACTTTATAGCTCCTCCCACAAAGGAGGAAAACAATAAATATTTGTTGAACTGAAAGCAGAAGGTGGTCTCCAAAATCCTTCCTTCCTTTTCTTTCCTCTCTCACTGCTCCAGGAAATCCATTCTCTTTCCACTCCCCATTCACCCTGGGGTCTTCCCCTCTCCCTATATGGGGCCCTAATTATTCTCCATCCCCCCTCCATGTAGACTCCTTCTTTCCACCATTATTTTGCCTCATTTACTAGATGCCATCCTCTCTGGGAGTCTGAGCATTGGTTTCCGGGTTTCTGGGGGCACTTGGGACCTTGGGAAGGCTGGAATACAACAACAAGACCAGATTCCTGGTGACTGAGTGTGAGCCCAGGTGGGCGTTATTCTGGGAGCTGGAGGTGGAGAGAGTAAAAGACAGAGAGGAGGGGAGCATGACAGGGAGCACAGCCAAGCATGATGACTCACTAGCTTACATAAAAATGCCCCAACCCATGGTAGAACAGAGTCAAGTGTCCTCTCCACCTCCATACTCTTGCTGCCTCTGCTGCAGTTCTAGAGTAAGATCTATGGGAGGTGAGAAGACAGAGAACTATAGTGGAAAATGGGAGTGGCCTCTTTGGGAGAAGAGAGAGAAAGCAGAGGGTGGTGAGGGCCAGACAACTGTGTTTTAGAGACTGGGGCAGCAGGTGAGGGTTTGGGGGGGTGGGGAGAGGGAGGAGGCTGAGGCCAAGGAAGTTCTTATAGCCCAAGGAGGGGAGAGTAGGCTATGCTTGTCCCTTTAGGAAGGGCCTCACCACAAAGCACAAGCCACCTCTTGGAACCTCTACTTGACTACAAAGGAATTTTTCCCAACCCTAGGATCTAATTCATTCCCTCCTATTGGATAGTGTTAGCTGGTCCCAAATTTAGGACTATTATTGGAATTCCAAGTCCCAATCACCAGAAATGTGTTGCGTTGATTAGAAATGACCTGGGGCAGCTGAGCCACCTGCAGGGTTGGCTGAAGACAGAGAAGGGCTGCAGAATTGTCCTGTTTCTTTCATCACTGGTGAGTCACACTTGGCCTGGCATCTAGCCCTGGACTGCAGCCAATGAAAGGCATCAAGGCCCTTAGAGGCTCCATGCACCACAATTGAAGGATGGGTACAGACTCTGATGTGAGGATTCCTCTAGTCTCTGGTGTGGTCAAGGTCAAGGGCTTTTGGAAATCTGCTGGATGTCACTCAAAAAGGACACTGCCCCCCACCGGCCAGTTCTGAGGAGGAGCTCCCATTCATCAGGGGCTGGGGATGAGGATGGAAAAGGAAAATCTAACAGCTTATTTTAGACTTCATGTAACCAGGGAAGTCTAGTCCAGGTGCTCCTGGAAGCAACAGAGAAAATGAAGGCATTTAAACACTTTTTATTGTAAAATTTTCAACATATTTAAGAGTAGACAAAAGAATTAATGAAACCCTATGCTTGCACCACCCAGCTTCAGTTATCAATTCATGGCCATTTGACAACATTTAAACATCCTCCTGTACTGTTAGTTGGGAATATCTACTCCCTTTCAGTATTTCTTATATTCTGTGGACCCATTTGACCATCTGTGGTAGGCAGAATGGTGTCCTTCCCAGCACCACCAAAGGATACCCACATCATCTCTAGAACCTGTGAGTATATATATTAGGTTACATAGTGAAGGGAAATTAAGGTTGCAGACATAATTAAGGTTTTTAGCTGACCTTAGAGAGATTATCCTGGATTATTTGGGTGGGTCAATGTGTAATCATAAGCGTCCTTAAATGTGGAAGGGGGAAGAAGAAAAGGTCAGAGTGATGCAATGTAAGAAGATCCTGTTGTTTTTGGCTTTGAACATGGAGGAAGGGACCATAATCCAAGGAATGCAGGTGGCCTCTAGAAGCTGGAAAATGCAAAGAAATGGATTCTCCCCTAGAGCCTCTAGAAAGGAACACAGCCCTGGTGACTCCTTGATTTTAACCCAGTGTGAACTATGTTAGCCTTCTGATTTTCAAAATTGTAAGATAATAAATTTGTATTGTTGTAAAGCCGTTAAGTTTGTGGTTGTTACAGCAGTGGTAGGAAATTAATATACCATCATCTCTTTTTAAAAATTTATTTATTTTATTTTATTATTTTTTTAATGTTTATTTATTTTTTAAATTAATTTATTTTTTGTGTTTATTTATTTTTTGAGAGATAGAGCCCAAGCAAGCAGGGGAGGGGCAGAGAGAGAGGGAGACACAGAGTCTGAAGCAAACTCCAGGCTCTGAGCTGTCAGCATGGAGCTCGATGTGGGGCTCAAACCCATGATCTGTGAGATCATGACCTGAGCCAAAGTTGGACACTTAACCAACTGAGACACCCAGGTGCCCCTATTCATTTTATTTTTGAGACAGATCACAAGCAGCAGAGGGGCAGAGAGAGAGAGGGACAGAGGATCTGAAGTGGGCTGGGTGCTGACAGCAGAGAGCCCAATGTGGGGCTCAAACTCACGAATGGTGAGATCGTGACCTGAGTCAAAGTTGGACCCTCAAAAGCTTAACCGACTGAGCCATTCAGGTGCTCCCAATACACCATCATCTCTTAAGGATGGAAACCGGATCATTTCCTTAGATACAAGGTGTCATTTAGGAGTAGCCTCTCTGATGGGGGGCATTTCTGCACTGCACAACTCCTGTTGGTTGGGGTCAAGGTAAAGGAGCTATAGGGATGCATGAGAAAGGGGTGCTGGAAGAGAATGATCTGGATCCCAAAGAGAAAGTGAAGAGAATCAAGTGTTTCTATTACTGAGAAGGCAATGAAGATACTGCGACCCCAATGGCAAAGATCCTCCTATGCTTGGTGTAGGGAGCCAGGGCAGGGTAGGACTGGCAATCAGTGATAAGCTGTGAACCAGGACACTTGGGTCAGGAAGGGGTGGGGAACTTGAGGAAAGGATCTGGGAGTGGAAACACCCAGCTTCCCTGGGACATTCAAGTGGCACCTGTTGCCACAGACTGCATTAGGAATGAGAGTGGAATGTAAAGACTTATTATTTGCACAATCACTGGCTCAGCTTGTTTCTGCCCCACTGAGAGCATAAAGGGCTGGTTGTCTTGGTGCAGAGGGAAATGTTAGAGCTGAACAAGATGCAGGGCTGCATGGTGGGGAGCAGGGCTCTTCTGGGCCTCTTTCTTCTGATCTGTCTTCATTTCCCAGGTATGGAGGCTGTGCCCAACCCTTGCACCAGAGAAGACTGGGGACCCCAGCAGAGCTGGAATTGAGGGAAGGGGTAAAGGCAGGAGGGTCCCTTGGGTCCCTGGGGAAAATGAAGGGGCTTGGAGCAAAGAGAACCAGGGAATTATGGAAGGCATTGGAACCAAACATCCAGTCCCTTGGCTGTCTCCTCTTCCCTTTTCCTCAGGCTTCTTTGCCCGAAGCATTGGTGCAGTGGAGAAGAAAGTTCTCCAAGACTTGGGAACCAGCTTACCTCTGCTTGAGCAACCTTCCTTGACCAGCCACTCCAACTCTGAACTTCCTCAGCCAAAGCCAGACCCTGGGCTAAATGATTTAACAAGTGTTCCTCTGAAGCCCAATGATTCTCCATCAGATGGCTCCCAACCTGCAAGAGGTTCTGGGGTTCAGAGGTGGCCCCCAACTGAGGAGCTGCCCTCCATGGATCCCTGGCCCTTTGAGGATCATTGGCAGATGAGGGCTGCTGCCACTGAGGATCACGTGGGGGAAGTGCTGCCTGAAAAACTGTCTTTCCTTCCTGGTGCTGTTGCCCTCCCTCTGGGCAGAAGTCTTTTGCCTGCAGGGTCCTCTGCACGCTCCACAGGCCCAGTACCTGAGGCTCTACTCCTCCACCAGGACTCTGAGTCTAGATGGCCACTCCATTCTAATGTGCTGGGAGCCCAGAGAGAAATCCTTGCCCAACGCCCACCTTCTCTTATTAACAGGATTCAACAGCCACTGCTGCCTGGGCATCCCTGGGGAACCCTAAATCCAGGTGTGTCCTGGGGAGGTGGAGGTCCTGGAACTGGATGGGGAACAAGGCCCATGCCACACCCTGTAGGAATCTGGGGTATCAATAGGCAATACCCAAGTACTAGCTGGGGGAATCTTAACCGGTATCCAGGTACTAGCTGGGGAAATCTTAACTGGTATCCAGGAGGCAGCTGGGGGAATATTCATCTACGCCCAGTTATTAATAATCAGTTTCCTCCCAGAGTTCTCCATCCTACTGGCTTTTCTTGGAACATCCCAGCTGGCTTCCCCAGTCCTCAAAACCCTGGGTCACAGTGGGGTTAAGAGAAAATCCTAAGTTGGAAATCAGAGAATGGAGTCCTGCTCCCTCCCCTTGCAGTATGAGCTAAATCAAGATTCAACCAGTGTGTTTTCTAGCACCATCTCAACTTTTCACTGCCTCCCCTGTTCCCCAAATGCTTATCTCCAATAAAACACAAGCAATTACTAAATTTGCTCATTCACTGTGTCTTTGTTTCTGGGTGCAAAGTAAAGTGAGTTTTGTCCATTCCCATTTTCTAGCCATGCCCATGTCTCTCTAGGATCTGCAGACACTCTCTTGCTGTCCCCTATTCTTTGCAAAAGATCAAAGCCTGGATGTTTGAGGGTGGAGCTTCATGGTCTCACCCTGGTGAGGTGAGAGAGCTGGTTCCAGAATTGTCCTGAAATCTGAAGAGGGGAGAAGGGGCAGCAGGACTAATTGAGATGGCACCTGTGACAGGAGGGAAGGGTGAGGTCCAAGAAGTTAGTACTACAGCCAAGTGGGAAATGAATACCCTTTGATTCAGAGAATAAGAGTCAGAGAAATTCATTTTTTGTCTCTGCTTACCTATTCTTCCCCAGAAACACAAGCTTCTTGGAAACAGAGGATGCATTGATCTCTTCCCTTACATGCATCACTTGGCACATTGTGCCCTAGAGAACCAAGACTTTGAACATTTGCTGAATGAATAGTACACCTCAATAAAGGAAGAAAGTAAAGGGAGAAGGGAAAGGGAAAGAAAAACCTTGGAGTCAACAATCCTACCTGCAGCTGTGTTTGCAGCTTTTATTACCAGTTGATGACACAGTCTCTTCTGGTCACACAGTTTTCTCTCTGCCTGCCCATTGGTTTCCCTGGAGCTCAGCACCCTGTACAGGAGTTGGAGTGAGGCAGGGAGGGGCAAGAAGTGCAGATGGAGGTTAGCAGGAGCTGGCTAGGTGTGATGGGGTTTCCAGAAGGGCACACTCCTGGTGGCCATGCCATGTCTTTCCCTGTGCCATGCATGTACTTCACCAGAGTGATCCAGGCATATGTACTCTCAGATAGTGTGGGGATCACCCCAGGTCCCAGGAATTGGTTAGGCTGTGGGTAGGAAGTAGGAGAAGAACAAACACCAGAATTGGAGAGATGGGGAGCTGTGTGCCTGACTGTGAGATGGGTGTTCTTAGAGAGAGTTTTCGGATCCCGGTGTCTGCCACAATACTCCATCTTGTTCCAAGAACTCCTTCTCAGGGCACCTTCCATTACCAACCATACTCCCTTTTGTATCACTTTAACCTCGCTCCCCCAATTCTTTCCCACCTTGGACTCTTGGTTTCTCCCTGTTCTGGGGCAGGTGGTTCTGTTTTCAGCATCTCTCTCTCTCCCACAAGGCCAAGCTCATTCTCTCAGGCTTGGGGTCTCAGTTCTCTCTGTCCTTCTTTCTGGTTAATGATCTGCACTTTTAAATTCCAAGTCAGAGGGGTGGCTGGCTGTCTCAATTGATGGAGGATGCAACTCTTGATTTTGGGGTTGTGAGTTCAAGTTCCACATTGGATGTAGAGATTACTTTAAAAAACCAAATTTCAGGGGTGCCTGGGTGGCTCAGTCGGTTAAGCGGCCGACTTCGGCTCAGGTCATGATCTCCCGGTCTGTGAGTTCGAGCCCCGCATCGGGCTCTGTGCTGACAGCTCAGAGCCTGGAGCCTGTTTCAATTCTGTGTCTCCCTCTCTCTGACCCTCCCCCGCTCATGCTCTGTCTCTCTCTGTGTCAAAAATAAATAAACGTTAAAAAGATTTTTAAAAAACCAAATTCCAAGTCAGCACCCCCCTCTTCTGTTCCCCATACTTCCTAGAGTGTAGGCACCATGTGTCTATTTTGTTCACTTCTACACCCGTAGCACCACAGAGTCTGGACCAAGGGCTGATCAGTGTACCCCTCCCCACCCCAACTGCCCATTTTGTCTCTTCTTATACCTTATCCTGAGCTACAGAGCTGCACACCAAGTCTAATCTGTCCTCCTGTCTGGCCTTCCCAGAGCCTCACTGACATTTCCTTACAAACCCCACATAGCACTTCTCAGCTCATAAAATGCTCTGTACACTCCATCATTTAGCCCTCATTACTCTCTGTGAGGAAGGTATTACAAGATGAAGAAACTGAGGCCCAGAGAGCTTAAGCAATTTATACACGTTTACATAGCTAACAAGTGACGTAGTCAGTGACTCAAACCAAATTTTTAACATGATCTGTCCAGGGAGTGTACAATATGCAATTAACAAAAACCCGCGTAACTTTTATTGAGTACTTACTATGTGTCAGACCCTGGATAGGGTGCTCTCACACACACCCTTCCAGCTAATCCGCACAGTTCCATCAAGTAAACACTGCTGGGCTCACTGTACAAGTGGAGATACCAAGGCTCAGAGAGGGAAGAGAACCAAGGCTTGCACAGAGGCAACACTGAGCCAAGGGAGTGGTACTTGCTGCTGTTGGAGGGTCCTGGGTAGCTGTGGCCAGCCCTGCCAGAGTGGTCTTTGCCTTAAGGTCAGTTGTTGCTTAAAAAACAAAAACTAAAAACTGAACAGGGATAGGTCAGTAATTGCTGACATGATAAAGGTCCCAAGGTTTTCAGTGGGAGTTGCTGCTAGTGCACTGATTTTTCCGTGTTTATTAGTAGTTCATTGTTGGAAGTGGCAGCTGGAGCAGCAGGAGTCATTTCTCTTCTAGGAGGGAAGGTGCTGAGGTATGAACAGCACTCATCTAGAAGTCAGAAGACCGAGGTTTCCTTCTGTGTGTTCACCCAGCCTTCTCTGCCATGTCAATGTGAGGTAGTCACTTACCTCTGTGGACCTTAGTTCTCTCATCTGTAAAGGGCAATGAAAGAAGATATCCTGTCTGTCCCACAGAGTTGTCATGGAGTTTAATTAAGATCATGACAAAGTGCATTGGAGACTGAAAACTCCAAGCACAGCAAGGGATTGATTATGACACAGTACTTGGTCCCACTGAGGCAGTCCCAGTGGGACCATGCAGAAGGATAGTTCTGACCCCACTGTAGGAGGCTTGTCTGGTGAAGTGGCCATAGCTGACTTTACAGTTGATTGTTGAGGCTGGTGTGATGGTTCCCAATGGGAGTTACACTTAAGAGAATTTTCCAAGATCCAGGAAGGAGAGTTGGCTTCTCATTTAAGCACCTCATTCCCCAGAGAAACTGTGTTCAGTCAGATGTTCTTTTTTTTTTTTTTAAGATTTTATTTTTAAATTACCTCTACACCTCAACATTGGGCTCAACCTCACAACTCCTAGATCAAGAGTCTCATGCCCTACTGACTGAGCCAGCCAAGAGCCCCCAGATGTTCCTTGCTTACACACATACTCTTGGCTAATAGTAATAGCTCCTTTATCATATATTTATCACAGACAAAATGTGTTACAGGGTTATTTCCATTCCAACAATTCTAGGATGTAGATAAATAAGTAAATAAAAAAATAAAATTTTATTATTTCTATCTTATAGGTGAAGAACCTGAGGCTCACAGGTCACACGGCCAGTAAGAGGTGGATCTTGGTTATGGTGCCATTTAGAAACTGCAAACATGGGTGGGCAGACTGCACAGACCAGGTCAAAGCAAAGCTCTCCAGCCCACACAGCTTCATGGCCACCTTCAGTTCTTTCTCCAACAAATCCACTCTCACCCATCTTTTCATGTCACCTGAAGGCCAGCAATCAGGGTTGGGTTTTCTTTCTCTAAGACCAAATGCTTACCTCTTGTGTTCCTCTTATTGGAAAGACATCCCCTATTGTCTTCTTCCTATCTCTTCCTAGGTCAGCATTTTCTTTTTGCTGTCAGAAAACTGGTGAACATACCCTGGAGACACCTTTACTAACCCATACTGCTGCGTGTGAGAGTAAGCGCACAAGCCCTCAGGAATATTGATCACACATCAGGGTTTCCACATAAAGAGCAGCCTGGTCATGGATGCCTCTACGGTCCAGGGAAGTAGGAGCAGAGTACGCACTTCAGGTCTCAGAGAAGTGGTTGTGACCAGCGTAGGAATGGCCACTTTCATGCTTTCAGTAGCAATGGCTCTTCTACAGGTTGTTTAGGCCCTGTGTAGACAGAGATCAAGGGGGTGGATACGGTTTAACCCAATCTGGTAGTTAAGCTGGTGCTATAGGTGTTATTTGTTCTAAAGGAGCAGACTAGACTGGTATGAAAAGATTTCTGATCCCAGAAGGTGCCCACCTTGGCAAGCCCTACTGTGGAAATGTGGGAGAAACAAATTGTGAAATAGTTTTAAGGCCATTTAGTCCTTCTTGGCCTCAGCATGGTGGTCATAACCGATGGAGTGGAAGCTGTCCCTCCATCTCCTTTTCTGTGCTCAAACTGCCCCTGGCTACCAAGGGCCACCCATCAGTATTCCTCTCTGGCTGGGTCTGACTGTCCATCCCATGTGAGGCACTTTCCCTGTTGCCTTAACCCATCAAAACCCACTGCTCCTATACCCGTTGCTTTGGGGGCTTTCTGTTCACTGTGACACTGTAATATGCTGAATTCAGAAGAATTAACCATGTTAGTGATCAACAGGGGCAAAGGTGATGAATCTAGAAAAACAGTCTATGTTAGTGGACCCTTAGCTGTGTGTCTCCCAGGCTGCAAACTCAGGACCCCTCTCCTCTTGCCATTGTCTAAAGGACTTCAAGGCACTTTAATGTAAAATTTGTTACCCTTATGAATTTATTAAACAATTAACGGCATTAAATAACATTGCTCAGTTTATGTACTACTTACACAACTCCTACATAAAAACTTACTCATTTAATAAACCAAATTTATGCAAACATTAAATACTGGTTCACATTTACACTAACTCATGCATTTAATGAAAATTTCAAGTCTGATATGTAAGATGCTCTTAAATGTCTTAAACCCCCAATGAAACAAACAAATGCAAAAGTTATAAAGTTGATAACACTGATAACTTCACTTCCACTAAAAATCAGAAAGCTAGGGGTGCCTGAGTGGCTCAATTGGTTGAACATCTGACTCAGGTCATGATCTCATGGTCTATGGCATCAAGCCCCACATTGGGATCTGCACTGAAAGTGAGGGACCTGCTTGGGATCCTCTCTCTCCCTCTCTCTGCCCCTCCTCCACTTGCACTCTGTCTCTCTCTGTGTCTCAAAAATAAATAAACATTAAAAATTTTAAAAATCAGAAAGCTAGCTCTATGGACTTAAACTCATTTCTTCATTCTTCTTCTTCTTTTTAAAGTGTATTTATTTAGAGAGAGAGAGCACAAGCAAGGGAGGGGCAGAGAGAGAGAATCCCAAGCAGACTCCATGCTATCATTGCAGAGCCCAATGTGGGACTTGATCCCAGGAACCATGAGATCATGACCTGAGCCAAAATCAAGAGTCAGATGCTTAACCGACTGAGCCACCCAGTGTGCCTTCATTATTCTTCTTCTCTTTCCTCTTCCATTCTTGGACTACCTTTCTAGGATGTCAGTATTTTTTATTTTTATGCCATCCTGAGGTTCCAATAATCTTGGGATCTGCATTTTGACCACCTGAGTTTTGGCCAGAACTGAGGCTGGTTGGTTACATGGCTTGCAATTCAAATCTGGGCTGCTAGTAACCAGTATGAACTGCTATTCTTTCTGCTCACTCTCCTTCCCCTTTTGAAGAACTCTATGACTACACTGCAAAGCCTTTGCAGCGTCTCACATTCCCCTCAGCTGTGTATGAAGCTTCCAAGTTTTTCATATTCTTGTCAGCACTTGTTATTACATTTTGTTATAGCTGGGCTTATGGATGTGAAATTGTGTCTCACTGGAGAACAAACCTTTTAAAGTGAATCGATTTTAGAAATTTGCAACCCATTTTCTTGCCTTAATGTAACATAGTTAAATCCCTCTTGGGGCACATAGGTGGCTTAGTCAGTTGAGTGTCGGACTCTTGGTTTTGGCTCAGGTCGTGATCTCACAGTTCATGGGATCAAGACCCAAGTGGGGCTCTTCACTGACAGTGGGGAGCCTGCTTGGAATTCTCTCTCTGCCTCTCTGTCTGCCCTTCCCTGCACATGCATGCTCTCTCTCCCTCTCAAAATAAATAGGTAAACGTTAAAAAAAATCCCTTTTGACCAGTTTTCTCTCATTATGATATACTCACTAGATCTATTAGCATTATTAAATCTTTTGTATTTCTTACTTATACTTTATTGTAATTAGTAAGGCAATCTAGAATCTTCTAGGAGGTGAGGAGTTGGGTTGACTTTATTAGCTCTCTTTTAGCTCTCTTTTTTAGTGATGTTTTGGTTAATTTATTGTCTTGGTATCTACTGTTGAAACCACCATCTCTTTCATTGTTGCCTCTGACCTCACCCTTTGTCAGACATTCTCATTTCTGTTAAAGTTCCTATTTACTGTGGGGCTTCTTGGCTTCCTCAGAATTCTTTTCTACTTACATAGATGAAAGTGCATCTCTCTCTGCTTCATAAACAGAACAGAGACATAACTGATAGAAGAAACAAAATGAACAATTCCCTTTTTATTAATATCAATTTTTAAGAACACAATTCTACTCTATTACAAGCTTTCTTTTGTGCACTTGATATTAACTTTTATCTTTTGAATACTGTAATGATCTCATGGCCTTCTACAGCATCAATTTACTTCAATAACCCCTAATTATCATGTTTCCCCTCATTCTCTTCTCATGTTTAACTGTCTTCAGGCGAACAATGGGAGCTCCTTTAAGTTGTCTCCTTTGTCTTTTTATTTTATTTATTGATTTAACCTTTAAAGAATTTCAAGTATAATTAACGTTGTGTTATATTAGTTTCAGGTGTACAATATACTGATTCAACACCTGGTGTTCATCACAAGTGCACTCCTTAATCCCTATCACCTGTTTTGCCCAACCACACCACCCCCACCCCACCCCTGTAGCCATTAGGTTGTTCTCTACAGCTAAGAGTCTGCAGGCACCCTAGTGGCTCAGTCAGTTAAGCATCCAACTCTTAATTTAGACTCCAGTCATGAATCACGGTATGTGGATTTGAGCCCTGCATCAGGTTCTGCACTGACAGTGCAGATCCTGCCTGAGATTCTCTCTCTGCCCCTCCCCGACTCATGCATGCATATTCTCTCCCTCAAGATAAAGAAAGAAATGTAAGGGGGGAAAAAGCCTGTCTCTTGGTTTGTCTCTTTTTTCCCCTTTTTTCATTTGTTTCTTAGACTCCACACAAATGAAACTATATGGTATTTGCCTCTCTTTGACTTATTTTACTTAGCATTATACCTTTTAGATCCATCCACCTTATTGTAAATGGCAAGACCTTATTATTTTTTTTATAGCTGAGTAACATTCCATTTCCTGTGTGTGTGTGTGTGTGTGTGTGTACCACATCTTCTTTATCCATTCATCTACTGCTGGACACTTAAGTTGCTTCCATATCTTGGCTGTTGTAAATAATTCTGTAGTAAACATAGGGGCACACGTATCTTTTTGAGTTAGAGGTTTTGTTCCCTTTGAGTTATTGCCTATGTTTTCTTCTAAGGATTTTACTGTTCTATTTTGAATTTATTTTTGTGTATGGTACAAGAAAGTGGTCTAGTTTCTTTCTTTTGCATATGGCTGTCCAGTTTTCCTAACACTGTTTATTGAAGAGTTCCATCCCTTCACTTTCCTTTGTCCTTTTTAGCACGTTCTTTGCTACGCTTGAGGCATTCTTGATTCCTGGTAACAACAGAACTTTCAAGTACTGTCCTGATTCTTCTCTTCCCTGAGACATGGACCAGGTATCAACCAAGCCTTGCATTCAAAGGGGTCCTAGTTTCTTTCAGGAAAGAACAGTCTTTGAAATCAAAGACAAGGTGTTGGATGTTCATATGAGAGTTGATTAAAAATGCTACCTTCTTGGGGTGCCTGGGTGGCTAAGCGGGTTGAGCGTCTGACTCTTGATTTCTCCTCAGATCATGATCCCAGGGTCGTGGGATAAAGCCCCTTGTTGGGCTCTGTGGTAGGCATGGAGCCTGCTTAAGATTCTTCCCTTCTCTCTCTGCCCCTTCCCTGCATGCACTCTCTCTCTGACTCTTCTCCCCGCCCCCAAAATACTAAGGTATGGGGCACCTCAATGGTTCAGTCAGTTAAGCATCTGACTCTTGATTTCAGCTCAGGTCATGATTTCCTGGTTTGTGAGATCAAGACCCACATCAGGCTCCTCACTGACAGCATGGAGCCTGCTTGGGATTCTCTCCCTCTCTCTTCCCTTCCCCACCCCAAAATAAATAAAAAAACTTTAAAAAATGCTATGTCCTCTGTTGGCCACTTTTTAAAAATTTTTTTTTAACATTTATTTATTTTTGAGACAGAGAGACAGAGCATGAACAGGGGAGGGTCAGAGAGAGGGAGACACAGAATCTGAAACAGGCTCCAGGCTCTGAGCTGTCAGCACAGAGCCCGACGCGGGGCTCGAACTCACAGCCCTCACGGACCGGACCGCGAGATCATGACCTGAGCTGAAGTCGGCCGCTTAACCAACTGAGCCACCCAGGCGCCCCTGTTGGCCACTTTTAAGATACACAGTTTACATTGAGTTTGCTAACTTAACATGATATGTCAATTGTTTCCTACTTTTATCTGATCTGTGTGTCATTAAACCATGAAGATTTTGACATCACCAAGAGACTAAAGGAGGAGAACACACTCTGGACGAGGCACCAGGCACTTCACGTGAAGTGAAGGCACATGTGGAGGCTAATGTAGGTGTGGAGAAGGTTGGAGGATGTGAATTAGGCACACTCAAGTAAACTAAGGTTAGTATTGGGAGCCAGTTCACTGCAGAGATTTTGAAGTGATCATATTGGGACAGGGTGAAGTGCTCAGTGATATTTCCACTTGGTAGGGCCTGTTTGAGCTGTACTCATTTGGTATGAGACCATATTAAACCCTGTTATGGGTTGAAATATGTCCCAGATATGTGGAAGTCCTAATTGCCAGTACCTAAGGATATTATCTTATTTGGAAAGAGGGTCTTTATAGAAGTAATCAAGGTAAAATGAGGTAATTAGGATGGGTCTTAATCCAATAGGACTGGTGCCTTTATAAAAAGGGGAAAGGGCACGTGGCTGGTTCAGTCAGTAGAGCACGTGACTCTGGGTTTGGGGTTGTGAGTTGGACCCCTACATTGGGTGTGGAGATTACTTAAATCTTTTTGGGGTGTGCCTGGGTGGCTCAGTCGGTTAAGCATCTGACTTCAGCTCAGGTCATGATCTCACAGTTGGTGAGTTTGAGCCCTGTGTTAGGCTCTGTGCTGAGAGCTCAGAGCCTGGAGCCTGATTCAGATTCTGTGTTTCCTTCTCTCTCTGCCCCTCCCCAACTTGCACTCTCAAAAATAAATAAAAATAATAAAATGTCATCTATAAAATTTTTTTTAAGGTGGGGGAGGGGCGACTGGGTAGCTCAGTTGGTTAAGCGTCCGATTCTTTGTTTCAACTCAGGTCATGATCTCATAGTCATGATCTCATAGTCATGAAATTGAGCCCCATGTTGGGCTCTGCTCTGAGCGTTGAGCCTGCTTAAGATTCTCTCTCTCTCTCTCTCTCTCTCTCTCTCTCTCCCTCTGCCCCTCCCCTACTCTCTCTTTCTCAAAAAAATGAAAAATAAAAATAGATGTGGGGGGGGGGGAATTTGGACACAGACACACACAGATGGAAGACAATGTGAAGACACAAGGATAATGTCATCTAGAAACCAATGAACGCCTAAGGCCACCAGAAGCCAGGAGACAGGCACGAAACACATTCTGCTTCACAGCCCTCAGAAGGAACCAAACCTTGCTGATACTTTGAGTTCAGCCTTCTAACTCCAGAATGCAGAGACAACAAATTTCTGTTGTTTCAGCCACCCAGTTTGTAGTACTTTGTTATGGCAGCCTGAGAAAATTAATTACAAACCCTTTAACATACACCTCTCTGACCTTCTCTCCAGGATCATCACCGAAGTTGTCATGAGTCACCTGCAACTAAGTGTAACTGGCTTTAAGATACTTTTTTGAGAGCAGGAGAGAGTTACATTATTCACTCATTTCACTGTTTGTTTTTTACTTTTAAAAAATATTTATTTATTTTGAAGGAGAGAGAGAGAGAGCAAACAGGGGAGGGGCAGAGAGAGAGAGAGGGAGACACAGAATCCAAAGCAGGCTCCAGGTTCTGAGCTGTCAGCACAGAGCCTGAAATGGGGCTTGAACTCACAAGCTGTGAGATCATGACCTGAGCTGAAGTTGGACACTTAACTGACTGAGCCACCCAGGAGCCCCTCATTTCACTGTTAATATTGGGCACTTACTATGTGCAGGTACTGTGACTACAGTAGGGAACACGATTCACATGGTCCTTACCTCCTGGAAGTTACAGGCGAATGGAGGAGAAGAAAATGATCTCATAGGTAAAGAATACTGAATCTAAAATATTCTTCAGAATATTTTATTTAGAACAGATGCGCCAGTGTGTGTGTGTGTGTGTGTGTGTGTGTGTGTGTGTGTAAAAGGGTTTGGGTAATGGCAGCTGTGGTGAGACACCTTCCCAGTAGAAGGAACATCGAAATGAAACCCTGTGGGTGGACCCTGGAGCATCTGCACAACTTAAGGAAGCCTGAGGGCCACAGAGGGAGGCTAAGGGGAGGGGAGGGGCAGAAGCAGATCCTGTGGGGAGCCTTGTAGCACCTCTTAAAGATTTTGGGTTTTATCTGTATCTGAATTCACAGTTTGAAGTGGGGGGGGGGAGAATAATGGGATCATATTTTCCTTTTAAAATGATTTCTCGGGATGGAGAAGGAATTGAAGGAGAATGGCAGTAGATGAGCTAATAAGGGATAGATTTTGACCATCTGGGGACTTTCAATAATATGAAAAATGAGTGCAGGAAAGGGCTGTTTAGAGCACTGACGGCAAGATAAGATGCTCTGTATTTGCCAGGGGCTGATGCCAGCAGGGCAAGTCACCCTGACAGGAAATGACTCCTCCAATGGCTGAATGGTGCTGTGCATGCTTCGCGTACAAGGAGGTGCTTCTGTTTAATTATTAAGTTTGTTTCCTGTTTCTGCCCTTCTTTCTCACATGGCCTCTTGGCCTCCTGCCTGGGTGGTTACAGCAACTCCTAATTGGCCTTAAAGCCATAAGCTTCACCTTCTCCAGCCCATCCTAAATTCAGCTCAAGCTGCGGGGGGCGGGGCGGGGGGAGTCATAGTTACTGTTTAACAGACTTTCACATTTACAAGATGAAAAGAGTTATGGGGATGGATGGTGGTGAGGGCTGCCCAACAGTGTGAATGGATTTACTATTACTGAACTGTACGCTTAATAATGGTCAAGAGGGTAAATTTTGTGTTGTGTGTATTTTAATACACATACACAAATTTGGTTTCTGTCAGACCACTCCCCTCCTCAATTATCAGCTGTTGTAGAGCCTGGAACTTGCACTGAAGGTCATTCCTGTGTGGCCAACTGCCCCTCTGGATTTTGGCTTCCTCTTCTCCTCAACCTCATCCGTGGGTCCTACTCTGTGCTGTCTGAGACATCACCAGTGGAACTCAGAGAGGGTCTGCAGAAGCAATGAGTTCATATACTCATGCACCAAACCCCTGCCCAGCCCATCTACGGGTGCCCAGCCCTCAAGCCCTTGGCCACTCTAAGGCCTTGCTCCCGCTTCACATCCACCTCTTCCTTCTCTGCCTGCTAAATGGTCCGTTCAAACACAGGAGAGTCCAGTTCCAAAAGATTTTAACAAAACCTGGGGAATCCTGGGAGGTTACAGTGGGGGAATAGGAGGGGAAAGACTCAATGTACTGATTATATCTTTGATGTTAAATGAAAATATAACTTTAAATAGCTTTGTTAAAAATTTAAGGGTAACCACACATTCCACTAGAACTTAAAGGTCCATGTTTAAACCAATGGATGATCTGAAATGACAGCACAGAAAGCAATCCTTTCAGTGAAAATCAGGAAAGAAAAAAAAACAGAAAAAGAAATAATATAGATACACAGCTTGGTCTCCTTTTTTGGTCTCTGAGCTAAGGTTGTTGATATGACCCAATCAAATAATTGCATGTTTAGTGCTGAGCATTGAGTCCAGTACAATAAGAACTCAACAAATTGCTGTTACATTATTACAATTCACTCTAATTCCAAACAACCTCCCAAGATAGGCATTATCAATATTAGAAATGAGGAAAATATGGCCCAGAGAGGTTTAGTAGTTTGCCTAAAGTCACACAGCTAGTAAAGGGCTTCCTAGGAAGTTAGCTGGAAGTTCATCACCCCATGAGGGAAAGTTGTGGCAAATGTGCACACCATGAATGAGAGGAACCATCTAGGTTGGGTGATGCTAAGGAAATTTGGGAATAATCAAGTCCAAAGGGTAACCCGGGAAAGTATGCCTGGATGGATACCATGACTCAGGAAGAGAAAACGGAATCCATGGTTCTGGGCCCCATCTGAAGAAAGAATGTAGCTGCAGAGGAGGGTGGCCTCTATGGGATCTAGGAAAGGAAAGTTCTGAATATGTGGACCTCTTCCCAGCATGTTTGTACTCTTCATTTTATCTGATTTTTCTAACTTTTCATTTTCCCTAGTAATTCTTTTGTAAGATTTTTATTTTTTTTTAAATTTTTTAAAATGCAAAGGCAAGTGTCTTTTTTTTTAATGTTTATTTAGAGAGAGAGAGAACAAGAAGGGAAGGAGCAGAGAGAGAGAGAGAGAGAGAGAGAATCCCAAGCAGGCTCCATGCCCAACATGGAGCAGAACGTGGGGCTCAGTGTCACCACCATGAGATTCACAACATGAGCCAATACCAACAGTCAGATGCTTAACTGATTGAGCCCCCCCGATACCCCATAACACATGGGGCTCAGACTTACAATCCCAAGATCAAAAGTCACATGCTCTTACTGACTGAGCCAGCCAAGCACCCCCTTAGTTGTATTTTTAAATTTTTATTTATTTTTAATAATATATATATATATATATACTTTTTTAAGAAATAGAATTTAGTAATTCATCACTTACATATAACACCCAGTGCTCATCCCAACCAGTGTCCCCCTTAATGTCCCTCACCCTCTTAGCCCTTCTTTCCCCCAACCTAACACCCTGGCAGCCACCCTCAGTTTGTTCTCTGTATTTAAGGGTCTCTTATGACCCCTTTCTATTTTTATATTATTTTTGCTTCCCTTCCCTTATGTTAATCTGTTTTGTATCTTAAATTCCACACAGGAGTGAAATCATATGATATTTGTCTTTCTCCAACTGACTTACTTCACTTAGCTGTCATTTTTGTTTAATCTATTTTCTTTTTATTATTATTTTTTATTTTGTTATATATTTTATTTACTTTTATTTTTTTAATAGAGTTTATTGTCAAATCGGTTTCCTTTTTTTAAATTTTATTTTTTAAAATTTACTTCCAAATTAGTTAGTGTATAGTGCAACAATGATTTCAATGATTCCTTAATACCCCTCACCCATTTAGCCCATCCCCCCTCCTTACCCCCTCCAGTGACCCTCTGTTTGTTCTCCATATTTATGAGGTCTTATGCTTTTCTCCCTCCCTGTTTTTATATTATTTTTGTTTCCCTTCCCTTATGTTCATCTGTTTTGTCTTTTAAAGTCCTCATATGAGTGAAGTCATATGATATTTGTCTTTCTCTGACTGACTAATTTCACTGAGCATAATACCCTCCAGTTCCATCCATATAGTTGTAAATGGCAAGATTTCATTCTTTTTGATTGCCGAGTAATACTCCATTGTGTGTGTGTGTGTGTGTGTGTGTGTGTGTGTGTGTATACCACTTCCTTTTTATTTTATTTTATTTTTTATTTTTTAAAAATTTACATCCAAATTAGTTAGCATATAGTGCAACAATGATTTTAGGAGTAGATTCCTTAGTGCCCTTACCCATTTAACTCATCCCCCCTCCCACAACCCCTCCAGTAACCCTCAGTTTGTTCTCCATATTTATGATTCTCTTCTGTTTTGTCCCCCTCCCTGTTTTTATATTATTTTTGTTTCCCTTCCCTTATGTTCATCTGTTTTGTCTCTTAAAGTCCTCATTTGAGTGAAGTCATACAATTTTTGTCTTTCTCTGCCTGATTAATTTCACTTACCATACTACCCTCCAGTTCCATCCACATAGTTACAAATGGCAAGATTTCATTCTTTTTGATTGCCAAGTAATACTCCATTGTATATATATATACCATATTTTCTTTATCCATTCATCCATTGATGGACATTTGGGCTCTTTCCATACTTTGGCTATTGTTGATAGCACTACTATAAACATTGGGGTGCATGTGTCCCTTCGAAACAGCACACCTTGGATAAATACCTAGTAGTACAATTACTGGGGTGTAGGGTAGTTCTATTTTTAATATTTTGAGGAACCTCCATACTGTTTTCCAGAGTGGCCGCACCAGCTTGCATTCCCACCAACAATGCAAAATCCTCTTTCTCCTCATCCTTGCCAACATCTGTTGTTGCCTGAGTTGTTAATGTTAGCCATTCTGACAGGTGTAAGGTGGTATCTCATGGTGGTTTTGATTTGTATTTCCTTGATGATGAGTGATGTTGAGCATGTTTTCACGTGTCAGTTGGCCATCTGGATGTCTTCTTTGGAGAAGTGTCTATTCATGTCTTTTGCCCATTTCTTCCCTGGATTATTTGTTTTTTGGGTGTTGAGTTGGATAAGTTCTTTATAGATTTTGGATACCAACCCTTTATCTGATATGTCGTTTGCAAATATCTTCCCCCATTCTGTCAGTTGCCTTTTAGTTTTGCTGATTGTTTCCTTTGTTGTGCAGAAGCTTTTTATTTTGATGAGGTCCCAGTAGTTCATTTTTGCTTTTGTTTCCCTTGCCTCTGGAAAAGTGTTGAGTAAGAAGTTGCTGCGGCCAAGATCAAAGAGGATTTGCCTGCTTTCTCCTTGAGGATTTTCATGGCTTTCTGTCTTATATTGAGGTCTTTCGTCCATTTGAGTTTCTTTTTGTGTAGAGTGTAAGAAAGTGGTCCATGTTCATTCTTCTGCATGTCGCTGTCCAGTTTTCCCAGCACAACTTGCTGAAGAGACTGTCTTTATTCCATTGGATATTCTTGCCTGCTTTGTCAAAGATTAGTTGGCCATATGTTCGTGGGTCCATTTCTAGGTTTTCTCTTCTGTTCCATTGATCTGAGTGTCAGTTTTTGTGCCAGTACCATGCTGTTTTGATAATTACAGCTTTGTAATATAGCTTGAACCCCAGGATTGTGATGCCTCCAGCTTTGGTTTTCTTTTTCAAAATTGCTTTGGCTATTCAGGGTCTTTTCTGGTTCCATACAAATTTTAAGATTGTTTGTTCTAGCTCTGCGAAAAATGCTGGTGTTATTTTGATAGGCTTTGTATTGAATATGTAGATTGCTTTGGGTAGTATCAACATTTTAACAGTATTTGTTCTTCCTATCAAGGAGCATGGAATCTTTTTCCATTTCTTTGTGTCTTCTTCAATTTCTTTCATAAGCTTTCTATAGTTTTCAATGTATAGATTTTTTTTTTACCTCTTTGGTTAGATTTATTGCTAGGTATTTTATGGTTTGTGCAACTGTAAATGGGATTGATTCCTTGATTTCTCTTTCTGTCACTTCGTTGTTGGTGTATTGGAATGCAACTGATTTCTGTGCGTTGATTTTATATCCTGCAGCTTTGCTGAATTCATGAATCAGTTCTAGCAGTTTTTGGTGGAATCTTTTGGGTTTTCCATATACGGTATCATGTCATCTGAGAAGAGTCAAAGTTTGACTTCCTCCCGGCCAATTTGGATGCCTTTTATTTCTTTGTGTTGTCTGATTGTAGAGGCTAAGACTTCCAATACTACGTTGAATAACAGTGGTGAGAGTGGACATCCCTGTCTTGTTCATGACCTTAAGGGGAAAGCTCTCAGTTTTCCCCCATTGAGGATGATATTAGCATTGGATCATTGATATATGGCTTTTATGATCTCGAGGTATGCTCCTTCTATTCCTACTTTCTTGAGGGTTTTTATCAAGAAAGGATGCTGTATTTTGTCAAATGCTTTCTCTGCATCTATTGAGAAGATCATATGGTTCTTGTCCTTTCTTTTATTGATGTGATGAATCACGTTAATTGTTTTGTGGATATTGAACCAGCCTTGCATCCCAGGTATAAATCCCTCTTGGTTGTGGTGAATAATTTTTTTAGTGTATTGTTGGAGCTGGCTGGCTAATGTCTTGTTGAGGATTTTTGTATCCATGTTCATCAGGGAAATTGGTCTATAGTTCTCCTTTTTAGTGGGGTCTCTGTCTGGTTTTGGAATCAAGGTAATGTTGGCTTCATAGAGTGAGTTTGGAAGTTTTCCTTCCATTTCTATTTTTTGGATCAGCTTCAAGAGAATAGGTGTTAACTCTTCCTTAAATGTTTGGTAGAATTCCCCTGGCAAGGCATCTGGCCCTGGACTCTTGTTTTTTGGCAGATTTTTGGTTACTAACTCTATTTCCTTACTGGCTATGGGCCTGTTAAATTTTTCTATTTCTTCCTGTTTCAGTTTTGGTAGTGTATATGTGTCTAGGAATTTGTCCATTTCTTCCATATTGCCCATTGTATTGGCATATAATTGCTCATGATATTCTCTTAATATTGTTTTTATTTCTGCTGTGTTGGTTGTGATCTCTCCTGTTTCATTCTTGATTTTATTTATTTGGTTCCTTTCCTTTTTCTTTTTGATCAGACTGGCTAGTGGTTTATCAATTTTGCTAATTCTTTCAAAAAACCAGCTTCTGTTTTCATTGATCTGTTCTACTGTTTGTTTGTTTGTTTTTGGTTTTTAGTTTTTGGGTTTTGGTTTCTATAGCATTAATTTCTGCTCTAATCTTTATTATTTCCTGTCTTCTGCTGGTTTGGGGCATTATTTGCTGTTCTTTTTCCAGCTCCATAAGGCGTAAGGTTAGGTTGTGTATCTGGGATCTTTCTTCCTCTTATGACTGCCTTCACTGTGTCCCATCATAATTGTGTTTTTATTATAAGCTATTTTATTTTTTGTTTGTTTGTTTTGGGTTTTTTTCAATATATGAAATTTATTGTCAAATTGGTTTCCACAAAACACCCAGTGCTCATCCCAAAAGGTGCCCTCCTCAATACCCATCACGCACCCTCCCCTCCCTCCCAGCCCCCATCAACCCTCAGTTTGTTCTCCATTTTTAAGAGTCTCTTATGCTTTGGCTCTCTCCCACTCTAACCTCTTTTTTTTCCTTCCCCTTACCCATGGGTTTCTGTTAAGTTTCTCAAGATCCACATAGGAGTGAAAACATATGGTATCTGTCTTTCTCTGTATGGCTTATTTCACTTAGCATAACAGTCTTCAGTTCCATCCACATTGCTACAAAGGGCCATATTTCATTCTTTCTCATTGCCACGTAGTATTCCATTGTGTATATAAACCACAATTTCTTTATCCATTCATCAGTTGATGGACATTTAGGCTCTTTCCATAATTTGGCTATTGTTGAGAGTGCTGCTATAAACATTGGGGTACAAGTGCCCCTATGCATCAGTACTCCTGTATCCTTTGGGTAAATTCCTACCAGTGCTATTGCTGGGTCATAGGGTAGGTCTATTTTTAATT
Organism: Panthera tigris; assembly: GCF_018350195.1. Taxonomy (NCBI): domain Eukaryota; kingdom Metazoa; phylum Chordata; class Mammalia; order Carnivora; family Felidae; genus Panthera; species Panthera tigris. Next base: position 29,618,540 of record NC_056664.1, on the reverse strand, counting down.
TTTTGAGGAACCTCCACACTGATTTCCAGAGTGGCTGCACCAATTTGCATTCCCACCAACAGTGCAAGAGGGTTCCCGTTTCTCCACATCCTCTCCAGCATCAATAGTCTCCTGATTTGTTTATTTTGGCCACTCTGACTGGCGTGAGGTGATATCTGAGTGTGGTTTTGATTTGTATTTCCCTGATGAGGAACGACGTTGAGCATCTTTTCATGTGCCTGTTGGCCCTCTGGATGTCTTCTTTAGAAAAGTGTGTATTCATGTTTTCTGCCCATTTCTTCACTGGGTTATTTGTTTTTCAGGTGTGGAGTTTGGTGAGCTCTTTATAGATTTTGGATACTAGCCTTTTGTCCGATATGTCATTTGCAAATATCTTTTCCCATTCTGTTGGTTGCCTTTTAATTTTGTTGGTTGTTTCCTTTGCTGTGCAGAAGCTTTTTATCTTCATAAGGTCCCAGTAGTTCATTTTTGCTTTTAATTCCCTTGCCAAAATTGTAGTTCTTTATAGACATATGCTGTGCCTCAGTGCTCAGCAAGAGTTGCAAGCCAACTTCCCCTGAGACATTCAGAACAGGCAATTTCCACGAGGTGCTCATCTCTTAGAGGGATACTACCCAGCCATTGCCACTAGAGGGCTCATCAAGATATTTCATTCTGCAGAGCAAATGAAACCATCAAGTAAATGAAAAGGCAACCTACTGAATGGGAGCAAATATTGACAAACCATATATCTGGTAAGGGGTTAATATACAAAATGTATAAATAACTCATACAACTCAATATCAAAAACTAAACAATCCAATTAAAAAATGGGCAGAGGATTTGAATAGACATTTTTCCAGAGAAGACATACAGATGGCCAATTTGTACATGAAAAGGTGTTCATCAGGGAAATGCAAATCAAAACCACAACAAGACATCACTTCACATCTGTGAATAACTAAAAAGGCAATAAATAACAAGTGTTGCCAAGGATGTGGAGAAAAAGGGACCCTTGTTTCATTGTCGGTGGGAAGATAAATTGGTGCATCCAGTAGGCAGGTTTCTCGAAAAATTAAAAATAGAGCTATTATATGATCCAGCAATTCCACTTCTGGGTACTTATCCAAAAGAAATGAAAACACTAAATTGAAAAGATATTGAACACTTATATTTATTGCATCATTATTTACAATAGCCAAGATATGGAAACAACCTAAGTGTCCATCAAAAGATGAATGGATAAAGAAGCTATGCTATATAAGACAATGGAATATTATTCATCCGTAAAAAGAAGGAAATCCTGCCATTGTGACAATAATGGATGGACCTTGAGGGCTAAGTCAAGTAAGCCAGATAGAGAAAGACAAATACCATATGATCTCACTTATATGTGAAATCTAAAAAAAACAATAAAACAAAAAACAAAACAAAACAAAAAAATTAAACTCATAGACACAGGGAATAGATTGGTGGTTGCTAGAGGCAGGGGGTGGGTGGTGGGTGAAATGGATGAAGATGGCCAAAAGGTACCAACTTTCAGTGATAAAATGAGTAAGTCCTGGGGATGTAATGTACAGCATGATGACTATAGTTAATAATACTGTATTACATATTTGAAAGTTGCTAAGAGAGTAGATCTTAAAAGTTCTCAACACACAAAAAAATTTGTAGCTGTGTGTGGTGATGGAGGTTAACCAGACTTATTGTGGTGATCATTTCACAATATATACAAATATAGAATTCTTATGTTGTATACTTGAAACTAATATAATGCTATATGTCAATTATATCTTAATTTTAAAAAAAACATCAGGAAGATACAGGTAGTCTAGGAGTCTTTCTTCTGTCCTGGCCATTTGTTGCCATGGATACCATTTCTGCAGTTGCTTCGACCTTTAGACTGTCATTGCATTCCTCCCTATTATCTCTTCTCCCATGCTGAATATATAGTCTAATTAAATCTTCATCCATGTCAGTTTAACAATTTAACAATATCCAAAGTTTTCTGACAGCCATTTTTCACTAACTGTGATATTTATGGTATTTATTTGACTTTATTAGTGAGTTCTGTTTTTTTTTTAAAGCAATCTTGGGGTGCCTGCATGGCTCAGTTGGTGAAGCGTCTGACTTCAGCTCAGGTCATGATCTCACAGTCTGTGAGTTCAAGCCCTGCGTCGGGCTCTGTGCCAACAGCTCAGAGCCTGGTGCTTGCTTCAGATTCTGTGTCTCCCTCTCTCTCTGACCCTCCCCTGCTCATGCTCTGTCTCTCTCTGTCTCAAAAATAAATAAAAATATTTTTAAAAAGTTTTTAAAGCAATCTCTATGCCCAACGTGGGACTCAAACCCAAAGCCCCAAGATCAAGAGTTGCATGCTCTACCAACTGAACCACCTAGGCCTCCCCATGAGTTCTGCTTTTTAAAATAGTTGCAGCTAGGGGCGCCTAGATGACTCAGTTGGATGAGCATCTGACTCTTGATTTTGGCTTAGGCCGTGATCCCAGGGTCTCTCTCCCTTTGCTGCTTAAGATTCTCTCTCTTTGCCCCTCTCCCTCACTCATGCTCTATCTCTCTCTCTCTAAAATAAAAAATAAAATAATAAAATAAAATAGTTGCAGCCTCTGATCCAGTATCTAACACTGCATTCCACTTACAAATCAGATATCAACTACAAGCAGCTAGACACAGCAGTGAATACTAATCAAAATGAGAAAGGATGGGTCTGCTGTGGTCTCAGCATGAATGCCTCTGCTCAGGGGTGTATCTGTAGTTCACCTTGCTTGATGCACCATATGATTACATTGTTGATGATAAATGTCACTCCTTAAAGTCTTGAATTTTTTAAAGGTTCCCAAAGAGGGTGTGGAACACTGAGGTATTTCACAACTTTTGCATTTACATGACAGAAATGTTCATTAGCTTCCACCAGACACCTTGATGGTAGATCTTTCTATGGTTTTCCACTATGTCCTCAGAGCCACACACAGTAACTTGCATATGTATACTCAGTAAAGACCTGATGGATGGTTAAATAAATCATCACATTCCACAATGTGTAGAGTATACAAACTAAAAAACACTCCTGTGTAGAAAAATTCACAAATACCTTAAAGCGCCTTGATTCAGGGCTGCTGCCTCAAAAACTTTAAGTGGACTATGTAATTCACATATGTTAGTCTGCCATCTATGTTCTCAAAAGAATTCCTAGCACATACTAGACACTCATTAAAGGAGTTTTAACTTCTTTGTTTCCAAACAAGATGAAAACCAAAGGGATAGCATCAAAATGAATTATGCATTCATTTATTCCAAAAATATTTAATCAAATCTAAGATGATACTGAGTTCAATATGTACCATATTATGTCCCACTAAGAAAGAAAAAGTGCTGCCAACTATGACATGCCATCAGTGGTAAGACACATTTCCATGTTAGACTCCATATTAAACTATATGCAATGGGGAAGAATGTGCATTTTAGGATTAAGGATCCTAAGCATCTTAGGATCTCAAGGAACTGAGATTCTAGTGGAAGAAGACAGAGAACAAATAAATCAAAACATAAAGATAAGCTCAGCTTGTTATCACTCCATAAGGGAAGTAAATATGGTGACATATAGAGACTACAGAGAAAAGTTGTAAATAAATCACAGAAATGGGCATGGCTAGATTTGAGAAATAATTATGTGTTTACTAAGGTATCACACAACACTTCTGTAGGGAGAATGCTGAATCAATATTGCTGGATAACTTCACAAACATTCTTGTTTGTAAAGACAGGTTACTGGACCAGAATGTACATTCACAGACATTTTTGTGAGGGGTGGCATGCCCAAACAGGCATAAATCCTGTTCAGGCACAATTCTGTAAGGTATGTGCTTGCCTGGTCTTCTTAATCTGGGTAGTATAGTAATAGCATGTGCCACTTGGGGTCATCTGGATTTGGCACCACTCCTAAACAATACCTAAAGAATTCCTCTCAATACTGGACTTTATAAAGAAAATAGGAGGATTAGTTGAGGGGGGCTGGACTCACACGATGGGATGAGCTGTATACATTCACTAAAGAGAGGGCATGATTAGATACATGCAACAAATCATAAGTGAGTATACAATGCGTATAATATGGATTAGCATTTAGCACTAGAAGGACCTAACACAGTTTTTCCTTAAATGGTGTCTATGGTAGTCCACATGTTCTCCATGATAATTTAAAAGCATGTCATATCAGTTAGGATCCCATTGGGCTGGAATTACAGAATGTCACCTAACTGAGCTGCAGCACATTACTCGTCTCATATACAAAAGGTCTGGGAGCAGCAGTCAGGCCACAGAAGCACCATCAGAACCCAAGTGATTTCTTTCCTCTACTCCACTCTCAGCATGGTGCCCTTCACCTTCCTGCTTGTCTCCACTTGGTCTCAGCATGTTTGCTGCATCTCCAGTTCTCATACTTACACTCCAGGCAGGAATAACAGTGAAGGCTGAAGGGTGAAGTGCTTTCTCCTGGTCTCTCTCTGCCTTTTCATTTCAGAAGGAACACTGTCCCCAGAGGCTCTGCCTGCATCTCATTGGTCAGAACTGTATCTCATCACCATTATGGCTGCAAGGGAGATTGAGAAATGGGGTATTTTCAGCTGGGTACATTGCCGCCCCACACAAACTTGGGTTCCCTAAGTATGAAAGAAAGGGAGAATGGAATTTGGATAGCAAATAAGTGTTTATGCCAATGTGTTTTATTTTTTAAATTATATTTTTAAGTAGGCTCCACAACCAATGTGGAGCTTGAACTCATGACCCTGAGATCAAGAGTCACATGCTCTATTGACTGAGCCAGCCAAGTGCCCTACATGTGTTTTCTTTAGATGGTAATCTTTAAAATCCCCATAATGTAAACATTTTCTGGATCCTATTATGACCAATATAAAACCAACATAAAGTTAATAGAAATTGTTAGATATTACAATTTTCACAGGCTAACAAGAATAGAACAAGGACTGTCTTAACATTTAAATGATGCCTTTGCCTTAAGTGAATGCCAGACAATCTGATAACTCATTGAGAGACTGAAAGTTTTGAGATAGTTTGCCCAGGAAAACCCATGGAAGAACAGAGACATCACATGGCAAAGGAGATTTGCTTTGCTTTCTAAATCTTGGAAACATACTTAAAATGGAGTCTAATATTTTAATTTATTATTCTGTGTTTCTGATTATATACCATACTGCCATCATTCCATTATCTTTTAAAAAATGTTTATTTATTTTGAGAAAGAGAGAGAGAGTGAGAGAGAGGATGTGCAAGCAGGGGAGGGCAGAGACAGAGAGAGAGAGAGAGAAAGAGAGAATCCAAGTAGACTTCAGTACACTGTCAGTGCAGAGCCTAAAGCAGGGCTTGATCTCATGAATTGTGAGATCTGAGTGAAAACCAAGAGTTGGATGCTTAACCGACTGAGCCACCAAGGAACTCCATACCACAATTCCATTATTAAACGGTGGTGGTGATGCTGAAAATAGTGGCTGGGTGGACAACCAACAATCAGCTATCTTCAAATATTTTTCTCTTGGCTTTTTATCCTAAACTCCTCATGGAGCTGTTATGTTTGATACTTTGGCCTTGTTTGTGGTCTTAGCCATCTTACATATCATTTGTAGGCTTTTCCATGAATTTCTCTCTGTGTGACCCATAAAGGAACAGCTATTCTCCTGTGAGAGGTCAGATCAGGACTTTGTCGCTCATTTCACACCATGACTGAAATGAAACTCAGTTATTTGCTATGGTGGCCCATCCCTACAGTAGGTGCTCACTTGATACTTGCTGAGTGACCAGTTAGCTACATCCTGTAAACATAATCCTTTGGCCTGGGTGTGCACAGGACTTGAGTGTAGTGCTCTTGAGAGACCAGAAAGCTGTATCCTTCAGGTACACAGATTCAAATTGGACAGACAGAAAGGCATAGAGTGGCCTCTGCCTGGTACTTCACCATTTTGTTAAATTTAGATATGAGACCTGGACAGAAATAGATGAACATTTGCTTTATTCCTTTGATCAGAATTAATGAATATCTCTTCTAGCTGAGTTTTGTCTGTCTCCTTCAAATAGCTTTCATGACTAAACCTGGTAGACAGGGAAAGGCAATTTTCCTGAGGAAGCAACTATGGCCAGTCAGAATTAGGGGATACTCAGAGCAGACAGGCATCCTTCTGGGTGCCCCTGATGTGCTTATTCCCAGGGCCAGCTGCCTTCCTCATCTGGTGGTCCCAGGGCTTTGGAATGGGGCAGAAAAGTAGAAGTCTGAGGATCCACTTCATGGTCCTGCAGAGACTGACCAGGGTCTAAATTGATTTGCTCTAGAACCCATTATAGTTATTGCTGTTATCTTTTTCATGGTGCACTAAAATCCATGGCATGGGGAAAATAAATAACTCTGGTGGATGGATTTAATGACTCCAGGAATCAATTTTTATAGAGGAGAAGGAAGTGGTTTGGTTTTAAGACAGTTTCTTTCTTAACTGATGTGTGAATTATCAAGATCAATCCATCTCCTCTTCTCAGCTCTATGACTCCTTCCTGTATCACCATTTTCTTTAGATCTTGACACTTACCCCTAGAGATATATAATTTCCAAAAATATTGAAGTCATGTAGGGAAAATAAAACTGTTTTGATAAATAGAATTAGGGGGAGAGATGAAAATATAGATAATTCTTATCTTTTAAACATTAAAAATATTTTTTTAACGTTTATTCATTTTTTGAGAGACAGAGGATGAGTGGGGGAGGGGAAGAGAGCTGTCAGCACAGGGCCCAACCCAGGGCTAGAACTCATGGACTGTGAGATCATGACCTGAGCTGAAGTCCGATGCTTCACCGACTGAGCCACCCAGCCGCCCCATAAACATTTTTGGTTAAATGTTTAAAAGTTAAAATTTTAGGGGCGCCTGGGTGGCTCAGTCAGTTAAATGTCAGACTTCGGCTCAGGTCATGATCTCACGGTCTGCGAGTTCGAGCCCCACGTCGGGCTCTGTGCTGATAGCTCAGAGCCTGGAGCCTGCTTTGGAGTCTGTGTCTCTCTCTCTCTGCCCCTCCCCTGCTCATGCTCTGTCTCTGTCTCAAAAATAAATAAAAATATTTTTAAATTTTTTAAAGTTAAAATTTTAGCAAGTTTGGGAACACAGAATTTCCTCTTACTCTCTGTACTCTGAGCCTTTTTAGCCATCTCATTTTTAGTCTCTACAAGAGGTTAAGAAGGTGCCATTGTTAGTGATTACTCTGTATCAGCACTTAGAGGTCTGGTTTGGAGGCAGAAGAGTATCCACCAACCTGGAGCAAGAGTGTCTGGCTTTTCATCCTGATCCACGTAATTAAAAATCCACTTGTTTGTGTAACAGTGAAGTCAAGGAGGTCCTCCCTCTACTGGTGAATACTGAATGTGACTCATGTGTGTGTCAAGTACATATGGAGGCTATTATTCCCCTTTTCCTCTTGTCAGCCATCCATCAGAATGTTCAAATTTCATAGTGTTTTTGGTGGAATTAAACATGAACACCTCAACTGAATAATGCATTATTTTTTACTTAAATCACACTTCCAAACTGATTCCAAGCTGTGGGTTTGCCTCTTGGGGTCAATGCACAGTGGCATCAATGAATTAATGGGGCTTTAATGACCTGCATGAGCTGGCATGTAAGCCACCACTTGTTAAAGATTTCAACAGGAACTTAATCCTTAGGTCAGTATGGCCAAAAAGGACCAGCCTTTTCCCATTCAGCAGAAGTCAAACATTGAAGGCTTAGGTTTTAACCAAAAGTCAGTAAGAGCAAACCACAAGGCTGGTGTGGAGTCTTCTTATCTTCCCTGTAGAAGCAATGGCAGAGGCATAAAAATACATAGAGACCCCATTTTGAGAGCTCTTACCAATTGTCTCTCTGATATTTTGTAGCCCATGTTCATAAAACCTACCCAAACCTGGTTTTAAAAAATCTTTTGCAGAATTTCAGAGTGGGTAGCAATCAACACAAAATAATATCATTTTTGAGATGAGTGGGCCATTCAGAATGTCTCTATTTCCTTCTCTCCTCTTACCACCAATTTCTTGTCTTTTTATGAAAATTTCCAAATTTTTACATCTATCTTTACTTAATGGTTTATACCTTGCTCTAGCTCTCACCATACCTTACTATATTTGTATTTTTATATTCTTCCTTCTGTCTGCTTTATTTTCCTCCATACTCTTTTCTCCTTCTCTCTTTCTCTCCTTCTCCCTCTGTCTCTAACAACTTCCTCTCTCCCTTAGTTCTGTCCTTTTTATGTTACCTGCTCCTCTCCTTTCTCTCCATCTCTGTCTCTCTTTGTGTCTTTCCAAAGCTCTATGTAGGTTTCCTCACCTCTGACAATTTATCATGCCTCAACTCGTGCCCACATCCTCCTCCTCAATACTCTCGTTCCCATGTCTTTCACATTCCTGGGCGGATAGTCACCACAAAGAAGTTGAGTCCAACAAAGAATGCAACTGCCACTGTGGTGGCAGCCAGGGAAATGAGGATGATTCTGATAGGTGTCAGCAATCCAGTGGGGTTCACTGAGGTTCCTGAATCTGTTCCCTCAGGATGAGTGTCTGGATGTTTAGTGGTGTAGAGCTTGCTGCTCCCAGGCCTGAAGAAATGTAGTCCTCAGGTATATCCAGGTGTTTAGTGGTGTAGTCTTCGGTGATGCCGGGCCCTCAATGACATGATCCTCACTGGTCGCCAGGTCATCAGTGATATACTCCTCTGTGGTCCCTGGGTCTGCAGTGAAGTACTCCTTGGTGGACCCCAGGTCTGTAGTGAAATACCACTTGGTGACCCTCAGGTCTTCAGTGAAATAGTCATCTGTGGTCCCCAGATCTACAGTGCTATAGTCCTTGGTGGTCCTCGGTCTGCAGTCAGTGGTCCCTGGACCTGTAGTGGTGTAGTTCTCTGTGGTCTCTGGATCTACAGTGCTATAGTTCTCAGTGGTCCCTGGATCTATAGAGGTATAGTCCTCAGGGGTCCCTAGGTCTAATGGTAGAGTCCTCGGTGGTCTCTGAATCTACACTGGTCGAGTCCTGGGTGGCCCTCAGATCTACAGTGGTGTAGCCCTTGGTGGTCTTCGGATCTACAATGGTATAGTCCTCAGTGGTCCCCAGGTCTAATGGTAGAGTCCTAGGTGTTCCCTGGGTCTACAGTGGTAGGGTCCTTGGTGATCCCCAGATCTATAGTGGTAGAGTCCTGGGTGGCCCCTGCATCTACAGAGGTGTAGTCCTCAGGGGTCACCACGTGTTCAGTAGTGTAGTCTTCAATGGTCCTCAGGTCATCACTGGTATATTTTTCTTTTGTTTGTGAGTCATCAGGGCTACCCACTGGGTCCTTAGTAGAAACATTTTGGCTTGTTCCTACTAAAAAATAATCTCTTTTAAGTGGATCTTTGATGGCCTGTCATCATCTGCTCAGCTTAATGTTTTTAATAGTTATCCTCCCATTTATATAACTGGTCTCCCCATATAATGTGGTTGGACTTATTCGTGTTAAGGATCATTTGGTATTTTGGATTTAATTCTGATAAAACATATTCCACAAGGCTTCCTCTTGTTTTATAATATGGAGTATCCAGAGCTAAGTCATAACCATACAAGGTCTGCTCACCAGCCTTTGATTTTACTTTTTGCAGTTCTAGTCTCTTTCCGTGGAATAGTAAACCCGATTCTTCCTTAAGGTCACTCTTCCCTTGCACTCCTGCCCCCGGGGATAGTAGTTCAGCAAATTAGGTATTCTTACTCTGTGTTTGTATGTGTTGCCTCTCATTCAGTTCTGTCTGGGGCTCTGGTAAACAAATGAGGCGGGACCTGTGATTCATACTAGAGATTAAATTCAGGTCATGGCTTGGTGTGTGATTTCTAAATCAGTTCCTGGTTCTGTTCTGATGCTGAGGTGGAAAGACTGGAGGCAGGTAAGATTCAAGGTTGCTTGGGTTGCATGAATCATGAGGGATGTGTGAGCTGATTGAGGTTGACAGCTGCACTGAGCTGGGTATAAGTAGAAGGAAGACATGAAGCATCTGCACCTCCCACTGCCCCCACCTGCAGGGAATCAGAACTGGGAGTATTTATTCTTATGAATAAATGCAGCCTACATGGCATTACTTTTGGAGTTTTGGGTCTTTCTGTCCAAAAGAATTCCTCCCTATCTGCTGCTGATTCCCCAAATTCCTCTAATAAGGCTCAAATCCTTTATTTCTTAGGAGAATTGAAATAGAGAAACTTAAATAAAGTGTAAGTAATCAAAAGTAGACCATTTCCTTGAAAGAGGATGTGAGAAAGAGAATTAACAGGTCCCTGGGAGCCCTGCTTTCCTGTGACAGGAGGTTGGGGGCAGATAGCAGGGTCCAGAACTTCCCAAGGTTCATTTACTTATTCCATAGCTTTGCTCACAACTGGCCCTGCCTGAGTCCCAGGATCTTTTTTCTCCACGGATCCCAACCCCTCTTTCTGCAGGCCCTGAGGAGCCTTTGCATCTTCTTCAAAGTTAATTCACTCACCCAGTTCTGAACCCCCAAGTAGAAGCAGGAGTAGCAGGAGAAGGGATGTGGCAGAGCAGTTTCTTCTTTTCATCTCAAGAGAAACCACAAGGGCTGGAAACACTTTTTCCTCCCTCCTTCCTTCTACTCTCTCTCTCTCTTTCCTTCTCCTTAAGCCCACAGTGGCTGTGGAATTTAAATGTGCTGCTGCCAAGGGAATCCAGTACTCCTTTGTCTTCTTGCAGGGAGGAGCAGCCTGCTCCATTACTCTCTGTCAGTCAGGTTCTGATATAGTGAAGTGGCAGGGAAGAAGAGAGATGTCGCTGGTGCAAAAGGGGCTCTTGGCTCTGGCCCAGAGCCCAGAGTTCAACAGTAATGATATCAAGCTTATCAGCATGGGTGGCATCACTTTCTGATGTAGAGCCCTGGATGAAAGCTGTTCTCCACACAATGTCTCAGCCCTCAGAGAGGGGCGAGGATTTCCCTTCCACAGGTGGGAGTGGTAAGGTCGAGGTGGACAAGGAAGGTATAAGCCAGGCCTCTCTTGGGGAGATAATGCATGGTACAAGAACTAGATGTCAGAGGGTGTAGGGCACCTTGGTCCTACAAAGGACCAAGGAAAGGAGTGACATTGATGAGGGGGACATAAACACCTGATCTCACTGTCTTAAAACCACTCTCTTCTCTCAGTCATCACACAGATCCTTTTCATTGCCTTGTCTGCAGCCCACAGATGCTGGGCTCCTGGTTCCTACTGCTTCAGTGCCCTCATGCTATCAAGATTGCCTCAATTACTAGATGAAATTAGCTCACCTCCAAAGGTTCCTTCAGGCCTGGAATGAGAATGCTCATATTTCTTCCTTCTCTGACCTGCATCCAGGATTCCACATGGCACTCACTCATCAGCTTTCCTTAGTCTCCTTCCTACAATCTGTGATAGTTTCTCTCTTTCTTTGTTTTTCATGCAGAGCAATGGTCGCACATTTTATAGAATGCCCCACGATTTTGGTTTGTCTGATTTTTTTTAATGTTTATTCATTTTTGAGGAAAAGAGAGCACAAGTGGGGGAGGGGCAGAGTGAGAGGGGTACAGAAGATCATAAGTGGGCTCTGTGCTGAGAGCAGACAACCCAATGCAGGGCTCAAACCCAGAACCATGAGATCATGACCTGAACTAAAGTTGGATGCTTGACTGACTAACCTAGATGCCTCAGTTTGTCTGATTTCTTATCATTTATTTGATATCCTATGATTAAATTGGTGTTATGAATTATTGGGAGGTATACCACAAAGGTGCTGTGCCCTTCTCGGTGCCTTGTATCAGGGAGATCATGATATCAATGTGACTTATTACTGGTGATGTTAACATTGAACACTCTGTTAAGGTGGTGCCTGACAGGATCCCCACTGTAAATTTACTATTTTTCCCTTTGTAATCACGAAATATTTTGGGGGAGATGTTTTGAGACTATGCAAATATTCTTTTTTTTTTTTTAAGTAGGCTCTACGCCCAACGTGGGGCTCAAACTCATGACCCTGAGCTCAAGAGTTGCATATTCTACTGACTGAGCTAACCAGCGCCCTCTTTTAAAGTATTTTCTTACATTCTGTCATCACAAAATGCTCCATGCTTATTTTGTATATTCTCTGCCCAGGCCCTGGAATCAACCATTTCTCCATGCAACTCTGGTTCTGTTTATTAGGGAAAAATATTTAGAAACCAAGATCTGGGCACTAGGTGTGTTCATTGTTAATTAGGAATTGCTGCTTCTTGTCTGTCACAGTAGAGCCAGGAAATAAATAAATAAATAAATAAACAAACAAATAAATAAATAAATAAATGCTGACTCATACGTAAACACATACCTGTATTTATTTCTGTATTATCTATCTGCAAATATATTAAACACAAACATGAGTCCAGTTTGATACCTTTAGCTCCAGGGCGCCTGGGTGGCTCAGTCAGTTAAGATGCCTCTAGCTCCAGTCTAGTAACACAGAGTTCATTCTACCCTCTCCCCTTCCCTTATTTGTAATTTCTTTCTCTGACATTGCTTGCAATATTTACAATATTATTTTTTTTAATATTTTATTTTTAGGGGTGTCTGGGTGGCTCAGTCAGATGAGCATCTGACTTTGGCTCAGGTCATGATCTCATGGTTTGTGGGTTCAAGCCCTGTGTCGGGCTTTGTCTCCCTGTCTCTCTGCCCCTCCCCCTGTCTCTGTTTTTCTAACTCTCTCAAGAATAAATAATAAACGTTAAAATTTTTTTAAATATTTTATTTTTAAATAATGTATACACCCGACATGGTGCTCAAACTCACAACCTCAAACTCACAACTCACAATGCTTTACTGACTGAGCCAGCCAGGTGTCCCTACAATATTTCCAGTACTTATTTATTCATGCCTATTAAACAGTAGTTTTGGAATTGCTAATCCACACCCATGTGAGAAGACAAATTTGTCAACTGGAGTACTGTATTTGTGCACAATTCTTTGTGTCTTTAGTCTAACAGTCAAAACACTGTTTTTCAAAGTTACTGAGGTCAGCTCCTTCCCTATCTCATTCGATATGGTTATGTGATTCGCTTGTCAGAGTCTGCATTCCACCTCTCCCCCTACACCCTGCTTGATTTGCTAAATTTCCACACAGTAAAATTTACTCTTTGTAGGGTACAATTGTAGGGATTTTGATAAATTATAGAGTCATGTCTTCACCACTCTGAAATATTTCCCCACCCCCCCCAAACCCTTCCTATGCTGTTCCTTAATAGTCAACCCTACCTCAATTACCCTGACTCCCAGATTTTGGCAAAACAGACCTGGTTTCTGTCCCCATAATTTTTCTATTTCCAGAAAGTTGTATGAATGAAATTATATAGCCTGTAGCCTTATTGGTTTTACCATAATCTATATATTATACATGGAAATAATGTTCACAATTATTCATTAGTCAAGAGTAAACTATTTTGTTTTTTTTTAATGTTTATTCATTTTTGAGAGACAGAGAGAGACAGAGGATGAGCAGGGAAGGGGCAGAGAGAGGGACACAGAATCTGAAGCAGGTTCCAGACTCTGAGCTGTCAGCACAGAGCCTGACTCCGGGCTTGAACTCCTAAACCGTGAGATCATGACCTGAGCTGAAGTCAGACGCTCAACTGACTGAGCCACCCAGGTGCCCCAAGAATAAACTATTTTCTTGCATATGTTCTTGAATATAGTGTTTTATATGAAGATTTTTATAAATAAATATATCTTCTTGAGTATATAGTAAAACCTTGGATTGCAAGTAATTTGTTCTGTGAGTGTTCCACAAGATTAGCAAATATTTCTAATAAATTTTAACTTGATAAACAAGTGACATCTTGCAATATGAGTAGTATGTAACACCGAATGTTACATGAAAACAACTGAGTCAATGATTCTTGAGATTTGCTTTGATATACGAGATACAGATGCTTTGGATTACAAGCATGTTTCCAGAACAAATTATGCTCACAAACCAAGGTTTCATTGTATTCTTGTCTATAAAACATGTCATAAGCAGCAAGATATTCTTCAGTCTCCCCTCTGCCTGTCCCCCAGTCCAGGCTCTAGCTACAGCAGGTGGGAGACATGTTGATTTTTTTTCAAAGACAATTAAAAAATTCAAAGAATTAATCATTTGATAAATTAATTCTAAGAAAATTGCCTACAGCTGTTAGAAGAGGACCTCCCTGAAACAGGACTTCTAAAAAAAAGTCACTATGGGCTCTGGAGAAGGGGATTTTTAAAAAACTGCTAGGCAGAAACGTCTTGAAATCCACTTTTATTCTTGATTCCTATTTCCAATTGTGCTCTTGGATTTGTTTGTTTCTTTGCTGGGACATTACAAGAGCTTTTGAATTTCAGTCCCTACTGGATTCCAGCCTCTATTTTCTACTCACTCAGGCAGAATGTTCTTGTTTGGAAAAAATATTTAATTCCACAACACCTTAAAACAATCTGTTGGCTTCCTGGTGTTACAGAAGGAAATCTCACTACCTTGGTGTGGCATCCAAAACCACATAGTTAATTCTCTGGCCTCATTTCCCTGTGCTGTCCTACCTACAGTTCTTTTGACCATTCACTAGCAGTGCCACACCTCGTCTTGCACAAGGTGATTGTTTGCTTGATATTTCTCCTTTTCCTCCTTATAAATGCCTGCCAGCTCTTTATGATCTGAATCAAAGTCATTTATGTGAGTCAGCCCCTCTTCCCTTGGTCAAGTTCCATGTTTTTTCTTGGAGTACCTTAATTAATAGTACTTGATGCATTGGCCTAAACTTATGTCTACAAGTGTGTCCCCTTTATCAAATTGTGACCTACACATTCATCCTTGTCTCCCCAACTTCTCTAGACCTGGCACTCAGCACATGCTGAGTAAATATGGTGAATTAATGAATGAATGAAGAAATGAATGAGAAATGTGATAATTACTTTAAGACAAAGGACTGGGGACTATTAAAACTGAAGAGATAACTAGTTAGAACCTTTGGGTATAAAACCACTATATAGTAAAATTATATAGTATAATTTATTTTAAGAATTGTGTAGCATTAAACTGTTATGTGGTAAAAAACACAACCCTAACTACCATATAGTTTTGTTTAGGTAAAATTTACAGACAGTTAAATGCACATATCTTAAGTACTCAGATGAGTTTTAATAGATATATTTACATGTGTAACCAAAAGACCAACCAAGATATAAAACATTTCTATCACCCAGAAATTTTCCCTTTATAAAAATTCTCACCTCCATGGGAAATCAGTGATCTAATCTCTGTCACTATAGGTTAGTTCTGTTTATTCTTGAAATTGAAAGAAATGTAATCAAACAATAGGTATTCTTTTGCATTTGGCTTCTATATAGCATTTTAAAACTATTTTGTTAACAGTGTTATAAAATGTACATAAACAGCTTTGGTCCTGTTAAAAAGGCTCTGGCAAAGATCCAGACTTTGAGAATGATAGAGGCTGAAGAGACTTAGGGTTAAGACACAAGGTTAAGTTAAAGTGAGTGATTCATTTGCTGCCAGGAGGGTTAGTGGAATGTGTGTGAGGAGCAAGTTGCACCAGAAGCCTTAACAAGGCGGTGGCCTTCAGCAAGAGCATGGTGTTAATACATAAGCTTTGTGTCTCTGCTTTGAGGCCTGGTTTTGCAGGGGATGCTGAGTTTCCAGCTCCTGGCAGGGCAGGCTGGGCCCATCCTTGCAGAAACTGGGAGCATGGTCTCCTTGTCTGGTAGCCCTCTTGAGGCTGGCAGACCACAGGAGAGAAAGGTGGCAACTCAAACCTGTCTTTTCAGTAAAGAGTCCAAGCCCATAGCATATATGAACAGTCAATGTGGCCATTCCTGGGATTAGCCCCATTAACTGTTAAGTCTTTACCTCACAGCAACCCCAACCCTTCACACTCTAAGCTCACACAGAGACCATCTCTTCATTGTGCAACACAAATCTGTGAAGTCCAACACTTGCCTTCCCTCATTTTTCCTGATTCAATTCTTCCATCAACCTAGAGGACTTAAGGGAATGGGGACAAGACAGAGAAGAAAATGGGGCAGCTATAAGGTCTCTGGATTTCACTCTAGGGACTTAAGAGCTGAGAGGATACAGGAAAGAGTGGTCTTTGGGATACAGGGAACCTCTACTCACAGCAATATATAAACACTGACACATACTGTTTGGCTATCACATGTATTTGACACATTAATTTAATAATTCAGTTACAGCTACAGCCTCCTTTTCATGGTTTGGAAAAAAACAGTGAGAAGGAGGAGTGTTAGAGCTGGGAGGAGCAGCCCTGGGGGCATATAGGACATAAGTCAGACCCTCCAGTCATCCAGGTCAGCTTTCTCTCTCCCCCTGAGGTGATGCTTCTGCCTTCAGGGCTATTCAGGGCCACTTGTGTCTCTCAGTCAGCTACATGGCTGCAGGGGGAGACTGGTCTCCACTGGACTCAATCACAGACCCATGATGGACTCCATAAAAGCTATAAGATGTGGACCAAGGTTGGAAACATAGGAGTAGTAGATATCTGTGTTGAAAAGTTTTCTTAGGCGTAGAAAGTTTCTCCAGAAAACAAAAGGATGAATCATTTCTGAGTTATGCCCCCTCTTCCAGTGTTCTCCAGTCCCAAGCATCCTCCTCCCTGCCAGCACTACTCCCCATTGCTCTTTTTGACTCCATCTTTCTCTCATCTCCTCTGAATATGTCTTAGCTTTTCTAACCATCTGTCTTGCTGGTTCTAACCTGCTGTTTCTAAGTCTTGCTTTCTATCTACTGATTTCCCACTCCCTAATATCCCTACAGTGACCCTGCTCTCTTTACTATATTTCCTTCCTCACTTTCCTGCTCTCTTTTTCTCAGGAAAAGAGGTTCCTGTACTTCAGGCACTCACAAAGCAGAAGAGGAGCCCAGTGAAGAGGATCACAGCCATTCCAATGGAGGCCAGGTGATTAGGGAAATTTCCCATGGCCTGAAGTATCTGTTAGTGTTTTCCTCATTCTCTGGAGTGGCAGTGCTTGTGCTGGTGACATTAGAGGCCATAGGTATTATTTTAGTTCCACTGGATAGTGTGGTTGTTCCAAGGTGGGTGGTTGTGATGATCCTACTGGGTGGTGTGGTTGTTCCAGGGTGGGTGGTTGTGATGGTCCTGCTGGAGGCTGTGGCTGTTCCGGAGTAGGTGGTTGTGATGGTTCTGCTGGATGATGTGGTTGTTCTGGGGTAGGTGGTTGTGATGGTCCCACTGGGTGGTGTGGCTGTTCCAGGGTGAGGGGTTGTGATGGTCCCTCTGGGTGGTGCAGTTGTTCCGGGGTGGGTGGTTGTGATGGTCCCTCTGGGTGATGCAGTTGTTCCAGGGTGGTTGGTTGTGACGGTCCCTCTGGGTGGTGCAGTTGTTCCGGGGTGGGTGGTTGTGATGGTCCCACTGGATGGTGTGGTTGTTCCAGGGTGAGTGGTTGTGATGGTCCCTCTGGGTGGTGCAGTTGTTCCGGGGTGGGTGGTTGTGATGGTCCTGCTGGATGGTGTGGTTGTTCCAGGGTGGTTGGTTGTGACGGTCCCACTCAATGGTGTGGTTGATACATGGTGGGTGGTTGTGATGGTCCCGCTGGGTGGTGTGATTGCTACAGGGTGGGTGGTTGTGACAGTCCCGCTGGGTGGTGCAGTTGTTCCAGGGTGGGTGGTTGTGATGGTCCTGCTGGGTGGTGCGGTTGTTCCAGGGTGGTTCGTTGTGACGGTCCCACTCGATAGTGTGGTTGATACATGGTGGGTTGTTGTGATGGTCCCGCTGGGTGGTGCAGTTGTTCCAGGGTAGGTGGTTGTGATGGTCCCACTGGGTGGTGCAGTTGTTCCAGGGTGAGTGGTTGTGATGGTCACGCTCGATGGTGTGGTTGATACAGGGTGAGTGGTTGTGATGGTCCCACTCGATGGTGTGGTTGATACAGGGTGGGTGGTTGTGATGGTCCCGCTCGATGGTGTGGTTGTTCCAGGGTGAGTGGTTGTGATGGTCCCTCTGGGTGGTGCAGTTGTTCCGGGGTGGGTGGTTGTGATGGTCCTGCTGGATGGTGTGGTTGATACAGGGTAGGTCGTTGTAGCATTAACATTGGAAGTTACAGCTTATTAAGAAAGGATGGCATGTTAGTTCCTTTGGAAACCTTGGTTCTTCAACTACTACTACTAATGATAATTATAATAACTATCATTATTGAGTGGTCACTATGTTTCAGGCATTGTTTTAGGTGCCATATATGAATTAGTATTTCAAATCCTCACAATACGACCATGATATAGAGACTGTTATTACTCACATTTTATGGTTAGGGAAATTGAGGTTTAGAGAAGTTAAGCAATTGGTCCCAGGTTATGTAGCTAGCAGATCATGGAACAGGGATTTATTTGTGCATAAATGCCCAATGTGCATGCCCAATGTGGGACTTGAACTCACAATCCTGAGATCAAGAGTTGCATGCTCCACTGACTGAGCCAGCCAGCCACCCTAGACAGGGATTTAAACCATAGCAGTCTGACACAGAGCCAGTTCTTAGCCCATATACTATTCCACATCCTAGGTATTGAGGAGTCACATGACCTGAGGTCACAAGAAGATGGTATTATTTCTCCTCTGACTATTCATGATACTCTCCAGATACAGAATGTAAAAGAGAAAGTTAGTAGGACTGTGTATACATATTAAGTCTCCAAATAGAATTATACCCTTTTTCTGTGGGAAAGGTAATCAACGGGAATCAGTTTGGGAAAGGACAGTGATGGACATTTTACTACTATCAGGTAATTTTTATGCACACAAAATTTTGGGACCACCAGTTAAGGGATCCAAATGGCCTTGGTACTTAGTCTATCAAAGAACTAGCCACATGTAGCTCAAATAGATAATCTGTGATTCAAGGAAGGGGCTAAACCTTCTTGGTTAGTGAGTTAGAGTTAATGTGAAGCCATACTTTTTCCCTGTATCTCATGACTACCTTCTACCCCCTGATTTTCCATCCCAATAACAACTTGACCTCCCATATGTCTATATATCCATGGTTCATTTATGGCCCTGTTCTTCCACTGGGATTTAGATTTTCTTCCCTTCACCCTACCCGTGTGTGTGTGTGTGTGTGTGTGTTGTCTGGACTAATGTAAGGATTGCAAATTTAGATTTGGGGGAAGAATCCAAAAGTCTGTGTTAATGCCTCTAAGTGGGTTAGGGTTAGAGTATGGAGAAACTAAGTGAGAAATTGAGATGAATAGCTGGTTTCTGAGAAGGAGTAGATTTATTTTGTGTCATTCAGGGGCACAAAACAAATGAATCAAAGATAGGATGGAGGAAACTCTAGAAAAAATTAAAGCTATGCAAGTGTGGAACAGCATTGCTCCTGACATATTCAACTAGAGGCTTGGTGACTAGGGTCAGAGATACTGGAGATGGATCCCTGCCTACTGTAGGTGGTCAGAGAGTAACTTTAAGATCTCTGCCAACTCTAATATGTCTCCATTTGATATTGATTTAGGAAAGAGGAAATAGGCCAGATTTCTGGGCAGAAGAGCTGCTACTGGAAACAGAATGGAGAATAAATGCTGGGGTGAATTGGAGAGAATAGAGCAAGATAATGGCCTTAACCCTTTTTTGGAAAGTGGGAACTAACAAGACAGAGTGTGCATCCCAGGGGTTGTCACAAATTTCCTCAAACTGTATTTAAACTCCAAGAACATCCTTTTTTAAACAAAATAACTCACCATTTCCTAAAAGTAGAAGAAGGTGAAACAATGGCCAACATGCAAAGGAAAATGTTTTTCTCTTAATCTTGAGATAATCTGCCTGTGAAGCTTAGAAGGGGGACTCCTGAGTCCCAGATATGACTAAAGCTTAGAAGGGAAAGAAAAAAACACACCAGAGGGTATTGAGAGAGAATAGGTAGAGATCTGAGGCTGGAGTGCTGGCAGTTTGAGTCTTCAAAGAATGTGTCCTTAACCTAAAGCAAACCACAAGGAAAGAGCACTTAGGGCTGCAGAGTGGGGATGCTGGTGCCTGGTGCGCCTTGGGTTTCCTCCATAGAATGTCACCTCTTTCTTTATGTTTCAAAGAGAGTCTTTATAGTATCATCTGGGCTGGGCAGGAGCAAGATATGTGGCTTGTTGTTTTTCTAGATGTAAGCAGGTGACAGTATACTCAAACTCAGAAAGGAAGGGTACAGAGGTCAGGAGGTACATGAGAATGGAGAATGACATGATCCCATTAGGCAGGGCCTGGGGAGGAACAGGAAGTAGGACAGTTCAAGAGGATCAAGTTGTCAAAGTGGAGGGGACGCACCCTCTGAGGCAGAGATGGGGCTGAAAACCTATTCTGACTCAGCACCTTGTTTCCTGGATGTGAAGTCCTGAGTGCCTGGGTGTTAGAAGTAGGCCCTCATGAACAGAATTTAGTAGGAAGGGCATATCAAGTGAGATTCAATGTGAATTGGAACTGGGGACTGGACCTCTGGGAGCTGCTGAGCATACATAGGCATGTAAGACACATCTTGAATGAGGCAGGAGACTCAAGGACAGTCTTTAGAATCTCTGGGGCATGGGAGGTGGGGGTGGAAGGAGTGGGGCTGTGGACTATTGTGGAGATGAGACCTGTGGTATCCTGGTGTCAGTGCATACCTGTTTTCAAGGTCCCTAAATTGTTGCATTTTCAGGATTTTTTGCAACACAGCCACTTAAACATTTAGCTTACTGTGAACTAAATTATATTTAAAACAATGGTAAAAATACTCAAAACTCATTAATTCCTAATTATTTTGCTACATTTTACTATTATCTATGCTCATGAAGTTATGTACATCTATTGTATCTCGTGGAAATAGTGTATAATGGTGTGTGTACATCTCTTCTCAATCTCCTTTTCATTGATGTCACATTGGTAACCTGAAATGAGCTATGGTGGGAGCATTTGCACCACAGAAAACTGGTCGTTAAACATTTACCAGTACACACACTGGATGAGACCTACAGAGAGTAACAACTGGAGAAGAATGTTTCTGCTTTCAAACCCCCTTCATAGGGATATTCCTCTCTCTTTTTTAAAAAATATTTTTTGACGGAACTGGAGAGTGTTATGCTAAGTGAAATAAGCCATACAGAGAAAGACAGATACCATATGTTTTCACTCTCATGTGGATCCTGAGAAACTTAACAGGAACCCATGGGGAGGGGAAGGAAAAAAAGGGAGAGAGAGAGAGGTTAGAGTGGGAGAGAGCCAAGGCATAAGAGACTCTTAAAAAATGAGGACAAACTGAGAGCTGATGGGTGGGGGGTGGGGGGGAGGGGAGGGTGGGTGATAGGTATTGAAGAGGGCGTCTTTTGGGATGAGCACTGGGTGTTGTATGGAAACCAATTTGACAATAAATTTCATATATAAAAAAAATATATATATATACATATATTCTTTGATTTTCAGATTAGTCCCAGAATCAGCACTAAGTCAAGCTAACCTATGCATGTTCAGTATTAAAGTAGGAGAGTAGCTGTACGCTTTTGAGATATATTTTCATCAAAGATTGAGAAAAAATGAGTTTCTATTTGATCTTCATTTTACAAAAAAATTAATTTAACTGTGCATCCCCATTCAGCCATGCTCCTTTTATTAAAATAGACTTCTTCTTTCTTTCTTTCTTTCTTTCTTTCTTTCTTTCTTTCTTTCTTTCTTCTTTCTTTCTTTCCTGTTCCCTGCTAGAATGTAAGCTTCACAAAGACAGGCATATTTGTTGGATCACAGTGGAGATGCTGGTGGTGAAGATTAAGGAATGCATGTAGAGCACACAATTGACCAGGGGCATTGCTTAACTAAAAGGAAGTTTGAGTTCATCTATAGCCAGTATGAGTATCTGGGAGATTTGAACTTTTGCACTGACTCTTCTCAGATGTAAATTTTTGAAAACACTTGAAAAGGCTAATTATAAGAAAAAATAGGGTTGTTTACTTCAATTTTGTTGCAATATAATTTCAAGATTACAAAAACTCATACTGTAAGAGGACTGAGAGAAGACCTTGTAAACAATCTATACAAAACTAGTTCTATCCACTGTGTGTCAATTATGTGCAAATAAAAAATAAAAATAAAAGAAATAAAAAGACATAAAAAATAAAAATAAAAATAAAAATAAAAAATATATTTTGATTAGTTGGCCACACATTTCTGGGTTCTCCATTCTGTTCCATTGATCTGAGTGTCTGTTCTTGTGCCAGTACCATACTGTCTTGATGACTACAACCTTGTAGTATAGCTTGAAGTCTGGGATTGTGATGCCTCCTGCTTTGGTTTTATTTTTCAAAATTGCTTTGGCTATTCAGGGTCTTTTCTGGTTCCATACAAATTTTAGGATTATTTGTTCTAGCTCTGTGAAGAATGCTAGTGTTATTTTTATAGGGATTGCTTTGAATATGTAGATTGCTTTGGGTAGTATCGACATTTTAACAACATTTTTTCTTCCTACCCAAGAGCATGGAATCTTTCCCCATTTTTTTGTGTCTTCTTCAATTTCTTTCATAGGCTTTCTATAGTTCTCAGTGTATAGATTTTTCACCTCTTTAGTTAGATTTATTCCTAGGTATTTTATGGGTTTTGGTGCAACTGTACATGGGATCGATTCCTTGATTTCTCTTTCCGTTGCTTCATTGTTGGTGTATTGGAATGTATTGATTTCTGTGCATTGGTGTATGACCAACTAATCTTTGACAAAGCAGGAAAGAATATCCAACGGAATAAAGACACTTTCTTCAGCAAGTGGTGTTGGGAACACTGGACAGTGACATGCAGAACAATGAACCTGGACCACTTTCTTACACCATACCCAAAAATAAACTCAAAATGGATGAAAGACTTAAACATAAACAGGAAGCCATCAAAATCCTCGAAGAGAAAGCAGGCAAAAACCCCTTTGACCTCGGCTGCATCAACTTCTAACTCAACATGTCTCCAGAGGCAAGGGAAACAAAAGCAAAAATGAACTATTGGGACCTCATCAAAACAAAAATCTTCTGTACAGTGAAGGAAACAATCAGCAAAACTAAAAGGCAACTGACAGAATGGGGGAAGATATTTGCAAATGACATATCAGATAAAGGGTTGGTATCCAAAATCTATAAAGAACTTATCAACTCAACACCTAAAAAACAAATAATCCAGTGAAGAAATGGGCAAAAGACATGAATAGACACTTCTCCAAAGAAGACATCCAGATGGCCAATTGACACACAAAAAAATGCTCAAATCACTCATCATCAGGGAAATATAAATCAAAACCACCATGAGATACCACCTTACACCTGTCAGAATGGCTAACATTAATAACTCAGGCAACAGCATATGTTGGCGAGGATGCAAAGAGGATCTCTTTTGCATTGTTGGTGGGAATGAAGCTGGTGCAGCCACTCTGGAAAACAGTATAGAGGTTCCTCAAAAAACTAAAAATAGAACTACCCTACAACCCAGCAATTGCACTACCAGGCATTTATCCAAGGGATACAGGTGTGCTGTTTCGGAGGGACACATGCACCCCCATGTTTATAGCAGCACTATCAATAATAGCCAAAGTATGGAAAGAGCCCAAATGTCCATCGATGCATGAATGGGTAAAGAAAATGTGGTATATATATACAATGGAGTATTACTCAGAAATCAAAAAGAATGAAATCTTGCCATTTGCAACAACATGGATGGAACTGGAATGTATTATGCTCAGTGAAATTAGTCAGAGAAAGGCAAATACCATATGACTTCACTCATATGAGGACTTTAAGAGACAAAACAGATGAATATAAGGGAAGGGAAGCAAAAATAATATAAAAACAGGGAGGGGGACAAAACAGAAGAGACTCATAAATATGGAGAACAAACTGAGGGTTGCTGGAGGGGTTATGGGAGGGGGGATGGGCTAAATGGATAAGAGGCATTAAGGAATCTACTCCTGAAATCATTGTTGCAGTATGTGCTAACTAATTTGGATGTAAATTTTAAAAAATAAAAAATAAAAGTTAAAAATTAAATTAAAAATATATATATATTCATTGAGAGACAGAGAGAGAGTGGGGGAGGGGCTGAGAGAGAGAGGGAGAATCTAATGCCCAATGCAGGGCATGAACTCACTATCTGTGAGTTTGTGGCCTGCACAAAATGAAGAGTCAGATGCTTAACCGACTGAGCCACCCAGGCACCCCTCTCTTATTTTTGAAGAATTCATAGGAATTTTCACATTCTGGGGAACTTCAGCTGCTTTTCTCATCAGTTATATAAGCTAGATAAGCTGAATCATCAAGAAAAACACTGACAGTCTGCTGGGGAACTGAGGCTTGAAGTACATTTTGTTTAGACACTTAGATGGAGCCAACAGAAATGATGCATAGACAGCTGAACAAAGAAAACAAAACAAAGATAGTAATGAGCTACCGGGATTCACAGTTCCTTCCTCTACAGTTCATGGCAAGAAAATTAGGAATAGACCCTGTGAAAGTTTTAATTTTATGCTATATGTAGTCAAAACAAGCTGTTTCCACTCCCTCCAAAAATCTAGCAAGGTTTCCTGGCAGAGGAGCCATTTCAGATCATTTAGCCATTTGGGTGGAAGACTATTCATGACACATGAAGCCTGGTGGAAATGACCTAACAGGATGTAGTTGGGGATTCATCCCACAAATACTTAGTTGTTGCCTGCTATGTGCTGGACATTGTACTCCAAAAAAAACAAAACATAAACTTATGTTTTGGGGGAGTTTTTATCTTAAGATATGAAAGAACTGTGAATGACTTGAGTTCTAGAAGCTATAAGAGAATGAGCTGCAGTAGAAAATGAGGTGTTGAAAGGGGAGAGGTCAGGACTCTGGATTCTAGGATGCCCTGGGCTTGGCAGTTGATCTGACTATTGTCTGTAGTGGGAAGTTCCATGAGGGGGATGGATGAGTGGTGTGGTCAGTCACAAGTTAGTACGAGGATCTCAGTACTCTGCTCTAAGGGTAAAAATCCCTATAATACTTCTAAATAGAAAAATATCCCCTCCCCACCACAGAACCAGTTGGAGTTGGAGTTAGAGAACTTGTCTTACAGTGTAATTTTATTCACTTAACTTTTTTTCTGAGTTGCAGTTTACTCCTCTGCTTAGTGGGGATTGTAATCTGGACTTCATAGGATTGTTGTGAGGGCCAGATGATGGTACATGTAAAAGCTCTTAGCACACTGAGTGGCACAGGCAGTCACTCAGAAACAAAGGACAAGGCCAAACCAATAAAATTTAAAAGATAAGCATTTAATCTGGATACCACCTATGTTAATGAATTTTTATTCCTTAGAGTATCTAGTAATTCTCTTCTTAGTCATACAACATCTGAAGAAGACACAAAAGAAGAGAAGAAGACTCTTCTCAAACACAAAGTCAAGCTATGGAGGGTACTGGAATGCTGTGTTGAGTGCAGTCACAGTACTCATCCCCACTCCTATCAAGGGCCAGCAAACTCCTTGATCTTGAGATTCTGATTTATGGGAGAGTCCAGGAAATACAGTTACTTGAGGTCATTTCTAAGCCTGAAAAACTGTGGCTGTCTTTTATTTATTTATTTATTTATTTTCCCTTTTTTTTTTTAATATATGACATTTATTGTCAAATTGGTTTCCATACAACACCCAGTGCTCATCCCAAAAGGTGCCCTCCTCAATACCCATCACCCACCCTCCCCTCCCTCCCATCCCCCATCAACCCTCAGTTTGTTCTCAGTTTTTAAGAGTCTCTTATGTTTTGGCTCCCTCCCTCTCTAACCTTTTTTTTTCCCTTCCCCTCCCCCATGGTCTTCTGTTAAGTTTGTCAGGATCCACATAAGAGTGAAACCATATGGTATCTGTCTTTCTCTGTATGGCTTATTTCACTTAGCATCACACTCTCCAGTTCCATCCACGTTGCTACAAAGGGCCATATTTCCTTCTTTCTCATTGCCATGTAGTACTCCATTGTGTATATAAACCACAATTTCTTTATCCATTCATCGGTTGATGGACATTTAGGCTCTTTCCATAATTTGGCTATTGTTGAGAGTGCTGCTATAAACATTGGGGTACAAGTGCCCCTATGCATCAGTACTCCTGTATCCCTTGGGTAAATTCCTAGCAGTTGAGCACCTTTTCAAATGTTCATTAAGTATTTGATATACTCTTTTGTTAAATATTTATCTAATCTTCTTCCAACTTTTAATTGCATTGTTTTTTTTTTCTTATTGACTTGTAGTACTTTTTATATTATGGATATGAGTCTTTTGTCAGATATATGTATTATAATATATGATCCCATCTTTGGCTTTCCTTTTTATTCTCTTACTGGTATATACTTTAAAAAATTTTTTTTAATTTAATTAATTTATTTATTTTGGAAGGGGAGAGAGAGCACAAAGAGGGGAGGTGGCAGAGGGAGAGGGGGAGACACAGAATCCAAAGCAGGCTCCAGGCTCTGAGCCTTCAGCACAGAGTAGGTGCACAGTTCCCCAACATGGGAATCAAACTCACCAACTGTGATATCATGACCTGAGCTGAAATCAGATGCTTAACCAAGTGAACCACCCAGGTACCTCAGGTATATTCTGATACTGGACTTTAGTGAAGTCCAAACCATCAAAATTCCTTTACAGTTAGTGCTTTTTTGTGTCTTATTTAAATACCTTTGCCTACCTCAAAATATCCTCAAGAACTTTTTAAGGATTAATGTAGTTTCCTCTCAGGACTGCCTTCGCTGCATCCCAAAGCGTTTGGATTGTTGTATTTTCATTTTCGTTTGTTTCCATATATTTTTTAATTTCTTCCCTAATTGCCTGGTTGACCCACTCATTCTTTAGTAGGGTGTTCTTTAACCTCCATGCTTTTGGAGTTTTTCCAGACTTTTTCCCGTGGTTGATTTCAAGCTTCATAGCATTGTGGTCTGAAAGCATGCATGGTATGATCTCAATTCTTGTATACTTATGAAGGGCTGTTTGTGACCCAGTATGTGATCTATCTTGGAGAATGTTTCATGTGCACTCGTGAAGAAACTATATTCTGTTGCTTTGGGATGCAGAGTTCTAAATTTATCTGTCAAGTCCATCTGATCCAGTGTAGCATTCAGGGCCCTTGTTTCTTTATTGACCGTGTGTCTAGATGATCTATCCATTTTTGTAAGTGGAGTGTTAAAGTCCCCTGCAATGACCACATTCTTATCAATAAGGTTGCTTATGTTTGTGAGTAATTGTTTTATATATTTGGGGGCTCCTGTATTTGGCGCATAGACATTTATAATTGTTAGCTCTTCCTGTTGGATATACCCTGTAATTATTATATAATGCCCTTCTTCATCTCTTGTGACAGCCTTTAATTTAATGTCTAGTTTGTCTGATAGAAGTATGGCTACTCCAGCTTTCTTTTGACTTCCAGTAGCATGATAAATAGTTCTCCATCCCCTCACTTTCAATCTGAAGGTGTCCTCAGGTCTAAAATGAGTCTCTTGTAGATAGCAAATAGATGGGTCTTGTTTTTTTTTTATCCATTCTGATACCCTATGTCTTTTGGTTGGCGCATTTAGTCCATTTACATTCAGTGTTATTATAGAAAGATATGGGTTTAGAGTCATTGTGATGTCCGTAGGTTTCATGCTTGTAGCAATGTCTCTGGTACTTTGTCTCACAGGATCCCCCTTAGGATCTCTTGTAGGGCTGGTTTAGTGGTGACGAATTCCTTCAGTTTTTGTTTGTTTGGGAAGACCTTTATTCTCCTTCTATTTTAAATGACAGACTTGCTAGATAAAGGATTCTCAGCTGCATATTTTTTCTGTTTATCACATTGAAGATCTCCTGCCATTCCTTTCTGGCCTGCCAAGTTTCAGTAGAGAGATTGGTCACGAGTCTTACAGGTCTCCCTTTATATGTTAGAGCACGTTTATCCCTAGCTGCTTTCAGAATTTCCTCTTTATCCTTGTATTTTGCCAGTTTCACTATGATATGTCATGCAGAAGATCAAGTTACGTCTTGAAGGGAGTTCTCTGTGCCTCTTGGATTTCAATGCCTTTTTCCTTCCCCAGATCCAGGAAGTTCTCAGCTATTATTTCTTCAAGTATACCTTCAGCACCTTTCCCTCTCTCTTCCTCCTCTGGCATACCAATTATGCATAGATTATTTCTCTTTAGTGCATCACTTAGTTCTCTAATTTTCCCCTCATACTCCTGGATTTTTTTATCTCTCTTTTTTTCAGCTTCCTCTTTTTCCATAATTTTATCTTCTAGTTCACCTATTCTCTCCTCTGCCTCTTCAATCCGAGCCGTGGTTGTTCTCCATTTTATTTTGCAGTTCATTTATAGCATTTTTAGCTCCTCCTGGCTGTTCCTTAGTCCCTTGATCTCTGTCTTCCGGTGGTTTTCTGGCTTATTTAGGCAGGTGTAGGTGGAATCTGAGTGATCAGCAGGACGTGGTGAGCCCAGCATCCTCCTACACCGCCATCTTCCCTCATCCTCATACTTTTTAAGGATTAAATGATGATGTATTTAAATGCTCCTGGGATAGCTCCTGGAACATAGCAGTCACAAAAAAAAAAAAAAAAAAAATCAGTGAATACTAAAAGAACAAACAGGAAAACAAGGAAACCAAATAAGCCTGTAGTCCTGATAATATACTTACTTTGTGCTTTTGCTTCTTAGAACTGTGTGGTAACATTTATAGCACCCTGAGGAAACATAGGGATGAGAAACACTGACCATGACTTGGTGGTGGGAGATAGGAGAGAAAAAGTGCTGCGGATGATCACTATGACTCCCTACAATACAGTCTGAGACTCAGGTAGAACTCAAGAAAGCTTTGACTTGAAGTCATCTCCAAGCCTGGTAAAGCTGTGCATCTACTCTAAACCTAGTCTTTGCTTGATTTTTCCCAATATTGGTCAAGGTCTCTGAGATCTTTTTGCTCATTCTTTTTTGACCTTGACCTTGTTCCTTGCTCCTTGAGAACCTTTTTATACTCCATTTTAACTTTTTTTTTTTTAAGTAGACTCTGTGCCCAATGTGGGACTTGAATTCATGCTCTGCTGACTGAGCCATCCAAGTGCCCCTATAACTTCATTTTAATCATTTCATGATCATTTTTCCCCCATGACACCCTCTCAACCTTTCGTTTTCTATATTTTCCTATATTATCCAGTTTATGGCCATGACCATCTTGCCCTGCTATGGCTTCCATGATATCTTCCTTTGTGGCCCACTTCATGGCTTCCTCAGTGGCCTCCTCTGTGGTAATGGCTATTGTAATGGCTTCTTCTATGTCCATAACTTCTGTCATGATTCATGCCATAACCACTCTGACAGCTATGGCTCAATTTATGGTTGATACCATGGCCCACTCTGTGTCCAAAGCCATGTGCTCCTCCATGGACCAATTCATTTTCCAGGCTGTGGAACATGCCAGAGCCCAGTTCTGAATAATCCAGGTCCAGACCAAGGTCAAGGCTGTAGTCATGAGGGTAGTAAGTACCACTATTTATCAGGGGGAAGTAAAAGTCCGTCTAAAAAAGAAAAAAATAATAATATTATAAAATTAATTTATCTTTTCTCTTATCACCAACCTTATCTCTTCTCCTTTATCTCCCTTATCATCTCTTTCACTGTCAGATTTTTACTTTTCAGAGCCACCTATTTTCTCCTCTTGTTACCATCCTTATTGTGTCTTTGTCTCTCCCATATTTCTATCTGAGTAAACAACTTTCCTTGTCACTTTATTAATACATCCTTTCCAGCATGGTAAGCTTATGCGCTATTGGACTATCAAGAAAAAAGTGAATGCACATCTATATGTGAAATTGTGGAGACTCACTTAAGAGAGACTTTCAATTTGTTAGTCAGCTAAGGAAGCTGAAGACAGGTGCATGGAATTGAGAGACCTTAGAATATATTCATGTAGAGCTTTGAGATTGTATGTGCTGGAGCAAATAACTAAGATCATGGAGCTCCAGGCTCCTAGTCTATCAGGTGGCTATAATATCCCCTTAGGACTGTAGAGCAAATGAAATGAAATGATGCATTTTAAGCACTCAGACCTGAGCCTAACGCTTAGTAAAAACTCAATAAATTTAGTTCTCATTATATGTTAACTTTTCACATAAAATAATAATTTAGGAAGTCATTCCTGGATGATGGGACTTTATTTTTTAGCCTACGTATGGAGGCAGACTGAAAATTCTGAACTAAAGAATGCTAGTAAATTGACTAGATTATGCCAGCTTTTGGCTGCAGAATGTGTTGCATTTATTTTTACTGGTGATTGTTTAACAACGGCTCTCCAGAGGTTAAAAGACATTATGTAGAATTTTCTGGTTTCTAGGCTATAAATACTTCCACCACAGCATATTTTAAACTACCAAAGTGACATTCCTGAACCCAGAGTTGGGAAGAGATGCACAGTCTCTTGTGAGGCAGTGTGACATACTTCTGCACACCACCTATTGTTCTCTGAATCATTCCTCAAATATGAGCTTAGTAACAGAAACTACAGAAAACAGGAAAAGCATAAATAAATTTCAAAATCAGAATAGTACAAATATGTATTTACAGAAAGATAAAGACCAGAAAGCAGAGATGCTGTGGGAAGTCAGAGATTGACTAGCCCAGATAGAACTAGGAACTGCAGAGTGCTTGTTAGTATATAACATTGGAAAACTGCACTATGGGCGGCTGAACATCCCCATGTTTCCTGTTTTCTTTATGTTTATTTCTTTCCTGTTCTCTCTCAGATTTAGTGAAATGTTTTGACATTGCCAGCCTAAAAGCTGAGCTGAGAAAAGCCAAGGTAGACTATCTCTGCCTGGATAACCAGTACTAACATTTGCAGTGGAAATTTGTAAACAAGGTGAGGGCCTAACCATCCCTTACTCCCTGGAGATTCTTCTTCCAGTGCTAAAACAGCTTTACTTCCAGATTTTGTTTCATTAAGAGACATGATTTCTGAAAAAATGCCTTCTGTTTTTCCCCCTTTCACAAAATATCCTTTCACATTAGTCCTAATTTTATATTTTTCTCTTCTTTTTCTTCCTTAAATTTATCACTTTCCCTCATTTAATCATTCTCTGTAGTCTTTATAGTGTACTAGGTGATTCTTTTCCTCGTAGCATACCAATTTATTCTTCTCTCTCATTCTGGATATCTTAATGGCACTATCTACATGAATTCTTCTCCCATTCATACTCTGCCTTCTTAGCAGGCTCCTCTATTAACTCAACCTTGATACTCACCAGCCCAAAACTCAGTCCCACTAACAGTCCAATAGCCGCTATGACTCCAGACAGAGAGATGAGGATGATGCCCCAGGGGTGCAAATATCCACTTGTTTACTCTCATTTGTTGGCATTTGACTCTTGGTAACTGTGTTTGTGCCTGTGGTGACTGGGTCTATTTAGGGGGAGGTAATTCTTCTTCCAAGAGTGGAGATTGACTCCTGGGTGAATCTCATCCTGGTGTTCCTGGTACCTGGAACAGAGGTGGTAGATGGTGCTCCAACAGTGGATGTGCCCAGGTCAGAGCATTTGGGGCTCTCTCAGGGACGATATTCCTGGTGGCAGGGGATGTAGAGTCCATTGCAAGGGCCATGGTGACGGGGTGGGGGGGGGGTAGTTGGCCTGATTCCAGAGTCCTGGTGCCTAGGAAACAGGTAATCAAAAGGGAGGCGGGTGTACTTAGAGAAGAAAGGTTGATCTAGCGCACTAATGGGAGTGGTGGTTTGAGAAGAGCTGTTGTGGTGGGAGGAGAGATGTTAGAAAGTGATTCACCTGAGGCCATGGTCCCCAGAGTAGAGGTGAGTGTCTTAGAGAAGAGGACGTAGACTATGTCCACTGGTGATAGTGAAGGCTAAGACTGAGGAAATGTGACTGTGATTGATGTAGGAGAAGATTTATTCAATTTTAGAAGTGATCACCCAAATAGAGAAGGGATAAAAGGGGCAGAGTCTGATATTCTTGTGATGTACTCAACTGGGCATAAGGACATTGCTGGAGGACGGGATGATGGACTCAGATTTACTCAGGGGTGAGACAGTGGCCATGGCTGGGAGCACAGGTTACATAATCTAACACAATCGTGGTGGTCAACAAAGGTGAGGTGAGTATGCTCAGAACTCATGTGGAAGAACCTGACCCACAGGGAGGAGTCTGGCCCTAGGGACAGGAGAGGCTGGCTCAGAATAAGGCTGGGGGAACTAATACATACAGCAGGTGGCATTGGCAGCAAGGGTTGTGCTTAGACTGGAAGTGGTTACAAGAGCAGTGTCAGTCACTGGAATAGCAGTGAGTGGCTCAGAACAAAATGGGTTGAATCACATTCTCCATGAGTGCTGATGGCAAGTGCAGAGGTGATTTTATTCAGAGCAAGTGGAAGAATATGAAAAAAAATCACTTTGGTCTTAAACTTGGAGCAAGGGTTGGAAAACTTCTTCTTGTAAAGTGTCATCAGGTGGCATATGTTTAAGCTATTTGAGTCACAAAGTCTCTCTCACAAGTATGCAAAGTAGCTGGAAAGCAGCTATAGACGTAAAGGAGTACGTGCACCTGTGCTCCAATAATACCTCATTTGAGAAAGCAGGTAACAGGCCAGATTTGGTCCATGAAGTGTAGTTAGCAGCCCCTGGGCCAGCGCTCAATACATTGAAGATGAGGTGGCAATGTCACAGGCGGTGGGTGGGACAGAGCTGATTGGGCTTGGCACAGAAGTGATAGCATCTAACAAATTGAGATGTTTGTCGCAGTTGAGGTGAGTTCCCTCTAGGCAGAAGTGATGGAATATAATTAATGTGTGTGTGTTGGGGTGGGGGGACGGTTATTTGCAAAGAATCTGATTGGGATGGAAATGAGGGACACTGAGCAAAAGAAGGTGAGACCAGAACAGAAATAAGTAAGATTCAAAAAGAGGGAACAGAATTATATCTAAGAGGAGTGGTGGCTTGACTAGAGTCTAGAGCAGAAATGACAGAAACAGGCAAAAAGGTGATGGTTGTCACTGGAGGTAAATGTGTGTGCTTAGAGAAGACATGGTGGTCAGTACCTGATAAAGCTGTGTTGGTGATGGTCTGAGTAGAAAAGTCAGTGACCTTGGTGGGCACCAAGGTGATAGAAGAGACCATGAAAGGTCCAGAGACACTGGTAGAGACTGTGGGGACCTCAGAGGCAGAGGTAAAGGCCAAGGTAGGTGATAAGGCCAAAGTAAAAGGTGTGGTGACCTCTGAGGCTGTGGTATGTCCAAAAGGTGAGGTGGAGGCTTCGGTGTTGCCAGAATCTGTTGAAGAATATATGATGGACCCGGATTCTGAGAAAGAAACTGTGGTGCCCATAGAAGCTGTCATTGAGGGGTGCCTGCGTAGCTCAGTTGGTTAGGTGCAGGCTCTTGATTTCTGCTCAGGTCGTGATCTCAGTTTGTGAGTGTGAGCCCCACATCAGGCTCCATGCTGACAGCACATAGCCTGCTTGGGATTCTCTCCCTCTCTGCCTGTCCCACCCCTACTTAAACACTTTATCTCTCTTTCCTTTTCACTCTCAAAATAAATAAATATATTTTTTTAAAATAAAGGGGTGAGTTAAAGAAAAAAAAAAAAGAAGCTGTAGGTGAGACAGTTAGGGTCTCTCCAGACATTGGAATAGCTGTGGAGGGCACAGATTCTTCTGGTGTCAGAGACTTTAGTGGATACTGTCATTGCCTCAGAGGCCCAAGGTAGACACCACACTGCTGTCAGAGAGATCAGTGGTGGCCTTAGTGGTATCAGCAGTCGTGGTAGATGCCATGGTGGTCTCAGAAGTGGTGGTGGAGGCCATGGTAGTCCCAAAAGCTGTGTTCTTAGAGCCTGTGGTGGGCAGAGATGTAATTGTGGAGGCTGTGGTGGTCTCAGAGACCTTGGTAGAGACTCCAGAGGCCTCAAAGTCTGGGATAGAGGGTATCATTGACACAGATGCTGCAGTGGTGGACCTGAGGGCCTCAGAAGTTATCTGAGAGACTAGGGTAGTTGAAGAACTGATGGTGACTTCAGAGGCTATGCTGAAGGCTGTGGTTGGCACAGACATTGTAGCGGAAGGTGTGATGATCTCAGTAGCTATAGTAGAAGCTATGGTGGTGTCCATGCTTATGGAGATTTCAGAGGCAAAGGAGGAGGCCACTGTGGGCATGGTGATCTCAGAGCCTGTGGTGGACACAGACTCTGCAGTGGTGTTTGAGCTGTGGTGAAATCTATGGTGGCTCTAGGGCCTGTGATGATTTCAGAGGTTGTAGTGAAGACTGTGGTGGGCACAGATGTCGTCATGGAGGGAGCAGTGCTCCCAGAGGCTGTGAAGGACAGAGATGCTGTGGCGTCAGCAGTTATTGGGGTGACTGCAAAAGGCACAGACTTCAAAATTGTCACAAGGGCTTTGGTGGAAACTGTACTGATATCAGAGGCTGTGTTGGCAGGTATTGTAGTCTCAGAGGTGGTGGTAGAGGCCATGATGGTCTCAGAGGCTGTTGTAATCTTTGAGCCTGAGTTGTAGACCATGGTAGGCACAGAGGTTATTATGGAGGACACGGTAGTCTCAGAGGCTGGGGTGCAGGCCATCATTGGCACAGACAGTGTAGTGAAGGACTTCATGGTTTCAGAAACTGTACGGGAGACTGAGGTAGTCTCAGAGCCTGTGGTGGTTTCAGAGGCTGTGGTAGAGGTCATGGTGGATACAGATGCTGTGGTGGAGGGTGTGGTGGCCTCAGAGGCTGTGGTGATGGTTGTGTGGTCTCAGAAGCTGTGGTGGAGACCTCGATGGCCTGAGACGTTGAGTTGCTCTGAGGACCTGTGGGAGGAGCCCATTGTGGACACACACACTGTGGTGTCTCCTGAGGCCGTGGTTGTCTTGGTAGTGTGCCTGGCAGCTGTGATCAAGGGTATGGAGGGCTCAGAGGCTATGGTGGAGCCAGGAGTTGTAGTCCTCCCTAAAATACATTAATTTTTATTCAGGAATAACCCTAATTTTTGCATTTTTTATATTTAATTAAGAGTATTGTGCGAATTTGTCATTCTTGTTTCCTTTAAGTCTGCAGAACTACTGGTATCTAGACTGCAGTTAATCTCCCCCCACCCCCAATGTGGATGCTGTGGGCACGCCTGCTGAGTCACTTGTGCTTCTGTGTTGAATGAATCTTTTGATCAATCACCTCTACACTCTTCTTTCCTCAAGAATTTTGCTAATCAGGGTCCTCAGTCTTTTGGTTTCTGTGGGGTTTTTGTTGCTGTTTGCCTAGGTGAATCTTAAAATCTAACACATGTTAAGGAGGCAACACAAACAGAAACTGCATATCATTTCTCTAACATGAAGGATTGTTGGAGCTCAGATGAAGGAGAAAATGTGTTGTTTGAAAACATAGAGGTCATCTGGACAGATATCCCCAGAAGCATTCCCTCAGCTGGGTGAAAGTAAAGGGGAGGTCACACCAAAACGGTAGGACACTTGAGCTGAGACCCTCACGTGCAAATCCCCCCTTGATTCTTTGGGACCTTCAGCATACTGTCCCTGCCTGAGCAGAACCCACAGATTATTATGCATGAAATGAAGGCAGTCAGGTTGTAGCTTTTAGATGAGGCTAAATGCTGAGTGGCCACTTCTGGATATTTATGCAAAGAAAATGAAAACACTAGTTTGAAAAGATACATGCACCACTATGTTCATTGCAGCATTATTTAAAAGAGCCAAGATATGAAAGCAAATCAATAGTTTATTTTTGCTTTTGTTTCTCTTGCCTGAGGAGACATATCCATAAATATGTTGCTAAGGGCAATATCCAAGAGCTTACTTTTTATGTTTTCTTAGAGGAGTTTTATGGTTTCAGGTCTCAAATTTAGATCTTTAGTCTATTTTTGAGTTTATTTTTGTGTATGGTGTAAGAAAGTGGTCCATTTTCATTCTGTTGCATGTTACTATCCAGTTTTCCCCACACCATTTATTGAAAAAACTGTCTTTTTCCATTGTATATCCTTGCCTCCTGTGTTATACAATGTAAACACACACACATACACACAGTATATGGATATATATGTAGGGAATATTACTTAGTTATAATAAGCAATGAGATCTTGGCATTTGTGACAACATGGATGGACCTAGAAGGCATTATGTTAAGTAAAATAAGCCAGAGAAAGACAAATGCCATACTTATAAATGGAATATTTAAAAAGCAACAACAATGGACAATCAAAAAACATTTTTTAAAGCATATCTACTTTTGAGAGAAAGAGAGAGAGAGACTGTGTGTGTGAGCAACAGAGAGAGAGAGAGAAACCCAAGCAGGCTGTACTGGCAGTAGACAGCCCAACGTGAACTCACAAACCATGAGCTAAAACCAAGAGTCAGATGCTCAACCAACTGAGCCACTCAGGAGCCCCCAAACAAAAACATTCTTAAATACAGAGAACAAACTGATGGTGCTAGAGAGGAGGTGGGTGGGGATATGGGTAAAATAGATAAAGGAGATTCAGAGATACAAACTTCCAGTAATAAAATAAATAAGTGATGGAGATGAAAGGTACAGCATAGTAAACATGTCAATAATATTATAAGATGTTGTATGCTGACAGATGGGGACTACATTTAGCAATGTGAATACTTCACAGTAGGGTCTGGATGGAGGATATAAAGGTCTAAGCATAGGTTAAAATTCAACAACTTGAATACTTATGATGTGTCCACTTTATGTTAGCCTCATATATGTTAGCCTCAATTTAAAAATTAAAAAAAAAGAAAAACTTAAAGGACCCTTGTAGGTAAATTTCCAGCCCATATTAATTACATTGCCCCCTCTCTGTTTTTCTAGTTTCAAGTGGAGTCTCCCCTCCACTTTTTTTCCACATGTCCTCTGAGGGGAATTTATATTTCCTAATGGTAGTGTGGAGAAAAGACTTGGGTCCTTCAAGCAGGTCTCTCTTCAGCTTGCTCTTATCTGATCTGGCCAGTTGGAACCTGTGCTGGCATCCAACAACCCTAAGACACCGTGCTACTGTTGTCTTCATTTCATAAATGAGGAAACTAAGTCACAGAGATAGCAAGTAACTTGGCCAAATTCACAAAGCTAATAAGTGCCATAAGCAGGAAGTAAACTAAGAAGCCAGCTTCAGACTATGTGCTTTTAGCCATTAGTGTTTCATGCACAAACAGGGCTTTAAGTCTGGTTGGTTCTATACCTATCTTCTTGCAGTCAGGTTGCCTATTCACAACCTCACCCTATATAGAAATTCTGGAGCTGTCACTCTTGGAAAGCTAAAATATATGACCACAGAAGCTGGAGAGACCCAGCCATGTGGTGTATTAAAAAATAGATGAAATAGTCATGAGAAGGCACAGGTCAGAAGAGTTAATGTGTTAAGAGTAAGTTGCCTGAGTTAATGCATTAGGACCAGCTACCTGGT
This sequence comes from Panthera tigris, assembly GCF_018350195.1. Lineage (NCBI taxonomy): Eukaryota > Metazoa > Chordata > Mammalia > Carnivora > Felidae > Panthera > Panthera tigris. The sequence continues at coordinate 29,581,076 of NC_056664.1, read as the reverse complement.
CAGAGGTCATTTTTTTGAGTGCCTGTTTGGAGATGACAGTTCTGATGACTATGAAGGAAAGAAAATGCAGAGGCTGAAGGCTTAGAACTTCTGTTTATTTTGCAGAGTAAGAGATTAGTTTATCACAGCTTAAGGAATTTCTGGAACCAAGTACTTATGTCAAGTGAGCGATTTGTAAAGACCTAGTGCAGATGTGAAATTCTTCCTTCTCTCTCTTGTGCTGAGCATTTTATTTAGGAAATTCCTGAGTTCCAGCTTCTCACTGCCTGTCTTCCAACCTCAACATGTCCTTCTCCAAACTGAATGGACAAGAGTCTCCTTTCTTTTTCTGAATCCTCAATTCCAGCAGAATTCTTGTCAGTATAAGGAGTCACAAAACTGTCTTTCCATATGACATATGGTTTATCAGAAAATAGCATAAAAAGAAACACAGTCTTCTATGAAATACAGACCTAGATGATTTAAGTCTGTGACCCATCGTTCTACAAGCTGGCCCCCTGATGGAAGCTGTCATCCTTGGATTTGAGAGTGAAGCTCTCTCATGAGTTTGTTAAGACTTCATCAAATACCTTGAACCACTGTATGGAAATGTCTTTGTGTGCTTGAGCAATGGTCTTCAACTTTTCCACTCATATATTCTCAATAAGCATTTTGAAAAACTGTATATTCCCTCATCTGTTTCTGTTTAATCTAGTGTTTAAATAATAAGTTTAGTAATTGCAAATAATGTAATTTCTACCATATTGTAAATATAAACATTGAAACAATAAAAGTTTCACTACTTTTTAAAATGTTTCAGACTCTGAATACTGTAGCATCTCAATAGTCACCAATATCCTTTTTAATAGCATATAAGCAAGTTTATCTTCAACAATAAAAATCTCACATAATTCCTTCTGTGCCATGAATATTTTCCTTGTTCCACCTTATTCCACTCTAATATGTTTTGCTTGAAAGAGTTTTATTGGCTGTGATATCATGCTTCCATGCACCAAAAGATATGTTTTGGGGTGCCTGGGTGGCTCAGTCGGTTGAGCCTCCGACTTCAGCTCAGGTCATGATCTCGCGGTCCGTGAGTTCGAGCCCCCCCGTTGGGCTCTGTGCTGACAGCTCAGAGCCTGGAGCCTGTTTCAGATTCTGTGTCTCCCTCTCTCTCTGACACTCCCCCATTCATGGTCTGTCTCTCTGTGTCTCAAAAATAAATAAACGTTAAAAAAAATTTTTTTTTTTAAATTTTTTTTTCAACGTTTTTTATTTATTTTTGGAACAGAGAGAGGCAGAGCATGAACGGGGGAGGGGCAGAGAGAGAGGGAGACACAGAATCGGAAGCAGGCTCCAGGCTCCGAGCCATCAGCCCAGAGCCTGACGCGGGGCTCGAACTCACGGACCGCGAGATCGTGACCTGGCTGAAGTCGGACGCTCAACCGACTGCGCCACCCAGGCGCCCCCCAAAAAATTTTTTTTTAAAGATATGCTTTGTGTGTTTTTTTCACCATGTTGTCCTTTTTGTTTTCCATCCTCAGTTTATGCTCTGTCATCCATTTAAAAAGGAAAGAGGGAGGAGTTAAGATGATGGAGAAGTAGGGGGACTCCCTGCTTTCCTTGTCCCTCAAACACAGATGTATTGAGGTCAGATCACTTGGAACACCCAGGAAATCTATCTGAGGACTGGCAGAAGGGTCTCCACCATTGGAGGGAGACAGCTTGGCAGGCGTGAGATGCGTGGATGTGAATTGGGGGAGAGAAAAGTGGTGGAGCTGCAGAGGAGAGGCAACCCTTTCTGTGGAGAGAAAAGGAAGAGAATGAGGGGTTGAGAAAGTGCGGCATTGGGTCACACAAGACAAAAACCTCTCTGGACCACAGACCAGGGAGTAAGGGATACTGAGTATCATCGCAGGTTTTTTGCAAACAGTGTGGAACTCAAACTCTTAGGTTGGAAGTGCACAGCTTTGTCTGGAGCGGAGCCGTGGAGTGGGCTCCTGGAGAGAAGGAGGGCTCTGGCCCCACAGTGCATAGCATGGCGTCGAGATCTCCAGGACGCACTGGGAAAGAACATTCCCCTTCCTGTAGAACATTTGGAAGAGGTTATATTGCCTTTCATAGGACAAAAAACCCAGCAGGTGCCAGCAAATGGCCTTGTATCAGCAGGGGACTGAGGCATGCACAGAGGGTAGATAACCTGGTCGCTGCTTTTCACAGTGCTACACCATAAATTCCATACACCATGCAGATGTGGGACTATTTTGCTGGGACAAAAGACATCAGACAGAGCATGGAGAGACTCTACACTGGGGGGGGGGGGGGAGGGATGGGGGGTCTACCCCATGCTGGGTCCTTTAAGATTTGGAGTGTTGAATCCTAGCTATGCGTCAAAGATAAAACGCAGGAGAGCTTTGGCGCAGGGTTCACTGATGACCTCGCTATTCTGTGAGTGCTCCCTAAGCAGCAGGAAGTGTGAGATCTCCTGTCCAGGGATGAGAGAGTGGAGTGGCACCATTTTTCCTCTTGTCACCAACATGGTGGGATTTCAAAGAGCAACAAAGTGGCCCCCAGTTGAGGCTGCACTCTGCTTACACCAAATCCAGCCTTGCTGTGCCTGGCATCTGAGGGCAAGACTGACTCTGAGACAGTGCAGGGAGCCTGTCCTCCAGAACACCACAGCCAGCACCCCAAAATACACCAAGTGTACTGAACATCAAGTGCTTCAAAATGGCACCTGAAGTTTTGGTGGAAATAAGACCAGGCTTACTTTTTTTTTCTTTTTTCTTCTGTTTTTTTTTTTTTTTTTTTTTTTTTTTCCTTTAGAATCAGGCTTATAGTTTTTTGTTTATTTGTTAGCTTCATTTCCTTTTCTCCTTTTTGGATCAGGCTTCTTTTATTCTTTTCTTTTTCTTTCTTTTTCTTTTTGTTTGGAATCAGGTTTATAGTTTTTTGTTTGGTTGGTTTTTTGTTACTTTTCCTTTTCTCTTTTTTTGGATCAGGATTTTTTTCCTTCTCTTTTTTTCTTTTTTTCTAGGCTTATTTAACAAACAAATCAAGCGGGTACAGGTCCAAACACTCCCCACTGCAAGCAAAGAGGAGCTCTTCAGAGGACTGACCAGTGGGAAAAAGCAGCCAAAATGCAACAGCAGAGTGCACACAGCATACACCAGAAACACTTCCTGAATGCCAGGTCCTGGGCAATGTATGACTGCACTCCAAGGTGCAGGAAACATAACAAGCTTTCAAAACATGCAAGAGACAGAAACTTAGCCAAAATGACAAGACAGAGTAATTCTGCCCAAAAGTAAGCTCAAGAAGAAATCATAGCCAGGGACTTGCTCAAAACAGATATAAGCAATATATCTGAACAAGAATTTAGAGCAACTGTCATAAGACAAACTAGCTGGGTTTGAAAAAAGCATAGCGGACACCAGAGAAACCATTGCTGCAGAGATAAAAGATCTAAAAAACTAGTCAGGCTGAAATAAAAAATGCTTTAACTGAGATGCAAAAGGTACTGAATATAATCACAATGAAGATTGAAGAAGCAGCGGAGAGAATAGGTGATAGAGAAAACAAAATTATGGACTATAATGAAGCTGAAAAGAGAGGGAAAGAAAACTATTAAATCATGAAGGTAGACTTAGGGAACTCAGCTATTCCATAAAGTGAAATAATATGCTTATTATATGAGCCTCAGAAAGAGAAGAGTGGGGGAAAGAGGGGTGGAAGGTTATTTGAACAAATTATAGTTGAGAACTTCCCTAATCTGGGGAAGGAAACAGGCATTCAAGTCCAAGAGGTACCAAGAACTCCCCTCAAAATAAAAAATAAAATAAAATAAAACAGGTCAACACAACAGCATATCATAATGAAACTTGCAAAATACAAAGATAAAGAGAGAATTCTGAAAGCAGCTAGGGACAAAAGGTCCTTGACCTACAAGAGTAGACAAATAAGGTTAGCAGCAGACTGAAATTTGGCAGGCCAGAAGGGAGTGGCAGGAAATATTCAATGTGCTAAATGGGAAAAATATGCAGCCAAGAATATTTTATCCACAAGGCTATCATTCAGAATAGAGGAGATAAAGTTTCCAAGACAAGTGAAAACTAAAGGGGTTTGTGAACACTAAACCAGCTCTGTAAAAAATACTAAAGGAGACACTTTGAGTGGGAAAGAAGGACCAAAAGCAAAAAGACTAGAAAGGAACAGAGACAATCTACAGGAATAGCAATTTTACAGTTAATACAATGGTACTAAATTCATATCTATCAATAATTATTCTGAATGTAAATGGACTAAATGCCCCAATCAAAAGGCATAGGGTATCAGAATGGATAAAAACACAAGATGCACTGATAGGCTGCTTACAGGAGACTCATTTTAGACCCAAAGTCACCTCCAGATTGAAAGTGTAGGGGTGGCAATTATTTATCATGCTAATGGACATCAAAAGAAAGCTGGAGTAGCCACACTTATATCAGACAAGTTATATGTTAAACCAAAGACTGTAATAGGAGATGAAGAAGGGCACTATATCATAATAAAGGGGTTTATATAACAAGAAGATCTAACAATTGTAAATATTTATGCTCCTAACTTGAAAGAAGCCAAATATATAAATCAATTAATAACAAACTTAAAGAAATTCATTGATAATAATACAATAATGTAGAGGACTTTAACACAACTCTCACAATAATGGACAGATCATCTAAGCAGATCAACAAGGAAACAATGGCTTTGAATGATGTACTGGACCAGATGGACTTAACAAACAAATTCAGAGCATTTTATCTTAAAGCAGCAGAATCCACATTCTTTTCAAGTGCACATGGAACATTCTCCAGAATAGATCATATACTGGGTCACAAATCAACCCTCAATAATTACAAAAAGATTGAGACCATACCATGCATATTTCCAGACCACAATGCTATGAAACTTGAAGTCAACCACAACAAAAAAATTGGAAAGACCACAAATACATGGGGGGTAAAGAACATCCCCTACTAAAGAATGAATGGATTAACTAGGAAATTAAAGGAGAATTAAAAAAAATTTTTACATTTACTTATTTTTGATAGAGAGAGAAAGAGCACAAGTGGCGGGGGGGGGGGGGCAGAGAGAGAAGCAGACACAGAATCCGAAGCAGGCTCCAGGCTCTGAGCTGCATCAGCATAGAGCCTGATGCGAGGCTCAAACTCACAGACCACGAGATCATGACCTGAGCTGAAGTCAGACGCTTAACCGACTGAGCCACCCATGAGCCCAAAGGAGAATTTTAAAAATACATGGAAGCAAATGAAAATGAAAACACGACAATCCAAAACCTTTGGGATTCAGAAAAGGCTGTCCTAGGAGTGAACTTTAGCAATACAGGTCTTCCTCAAGAAGCAAGAAAAGTCTCAAATATGCAACCTAACCTTACACCTAAAGAAGCTGGATAAAGAACAGCAAAAAAATATTAAATCCAGCAGGAGGCAAATAAAAACTAAATCTAACAGGAGAAGGGAAATAATAAAGATTAGAGCAGAAATAAATGACATAGAAAAAAAACAGTAGAACAGATCAATGAAAGTAGGAGATGGTTCTTTGAAAGAATTAACAAAATTGATAATCCCCTAGCCAGACATCAAAATGAATATAGAGGGGTATCTGGGTGGCTCAGTTGGTTGAGCATCTGATTCTTGATTTCAGCTCTGGTCGTGATCTCACAGTTTGAGGGATTCAAGCTCTGTGTCAGGCTCTGGGCTGACAACATGGAGCCTGCTTGAGCTTCTCTCTCTCCTTCTCTCTCTGCACCTCCCATGAATGAAAGAGGAGAGATCACAACCAACACCACAGAAATGCAGACAATTACAAGATAATATTGAGCAATTATATGCCAAATTAGGCAATCTGAAAGAAATGAATCAACTCCTAGAAACATATAAACTACCCAAACTGAAACAGGAAGAAATAGAAAATCTGGCAGACCCATAATCAGCAAAGAAATTGAATCAGTAATCAAAAATATCCCAACAAACAAGAGTCCAGATGGCTTCCCAGGGGAATTCTACCAAACATTTTAAAAAGAAGCAATACCTATTCTTCTGAAATCATTGCAAAGAATAGAAATGGAAGGAAAACTTCCCAACTCATTCTATGATGTCAGCATTACTTTGATTCTAAAACCAAAGACCCCACTAAAAAGGAGAACTGCAGACCAATTTCCCTGATGAACATGAATGCAAAAATTCTCAACAAGATACTAGCTCTAATAGAATCCAACAGTACATTAAAAGGGTTATTCACTACAATCAAGTGGGATTTACTCCTGGGCTGCTGGGGTGGTTCAATATCCACAAATCAATCACTGTGATACACCACATTAATAAAAGAAAGAATAAGAAACATATGATCCTCTCAATAGATGCAAAAAAAGCATTTGAAAAATACAGCATTCTTTCTTGATAAAAACCCTCAATAAAGTAGGAATAGAAGGAACATACATCAATATCATAAAGGCCATATATGAAAGACCCACAGTTAATATAATCCTCAGTGGGGAAAAACTGAGAGCTTTTCACCTAAGGTCAGGAACACAACAGGGATGTCCACTCCCACCGCTGTTGTTCAACATAGTACTGGAAGTCCTAACCTCAGAATTCAGACAACAAAAAGAAATAAAAGACATCCAAATTGGCAAGGAAGAAGTCAAACTTTCACTCTTCATACACAACATGATACTCCACACGGAAAACCTGCAACACTTCACACAAAAAAATGCTAGAACTGATACATGAACTCATAAAAGCTGCAGGATATAAAATCAATGCACAGATGTCTGTTGTATTTCTAAACACCAACAATGAAGTAACAGAAAGATAAATCAAGAAATCAATCCCTTTACAATTACATGAAAAACCATAAGATACCTAGGAATAAACTTAACCAAAGAAGTAAAAGATCTGTATGGTGAAAACTATAGAGCACTTATAAATGAAATTGAAGAAGACACAAAAAAATGCTAAAGCATTCCATGTTCATGGATTGCGAGAACAAATATTGTAAAAATGTCTATACTACCCAAAGCAATCTACACATCCAATGCAATCCCTATCAAAATAACACCAGTACTTTCCACAGAGCTAGAACAAACATTCTAAAATTTGTATGGAGGGAACTGGAAGGTATTATGCTGAGTGAAATAAGTCAGTCAGAGAAGGACAGATAGCATATATTTTCACTCATATGTGGATCTTGAGAAACTTAACAGAAGACCATGGGAGAAGGGAAGGGGAAAAAATAGTTACAAACAGAGAGGGAGGGAGGCAAACCATAAAAGACTTTTAAATACAGAGAACAAACTGAGGGTGGATGGATGGTGGGGGAGAGGGGAAAATGGGTGATGGGCATTGAGGAGGGCACTTGTTGGGATGAGCACTGGGTTTTGTATGTAAGCGATGAACCACAGGAATCTACCCCCAAAACGAGGAGCACACTTTACACACTGTATGTCAGCCAATTTGACAATAAATTATATTAAAAAATTGTTTTGTATGGAACCAGAAAAGACCTAAAATAGCCAATGTAATGTTAAAAAAGAAAATCAAAGCTGGAAGCATCACAATTCTGGACTTCAAGCTGTATTACAAAGCTGTAATCATCAAGATAGTACAGCACTGGCACAAAAACAGGCACACAGATCAACAGAACAGAATAGAGAACCCAGAAATGGACCAACAATTATATGGTCAGCTAATCTTCAACAAACAAGAAAGAATATCCAATGGAAAAAAGACAGTCTCTTCAGCAAATGGTGTTGGGAAAACCGGACAGTGACATGCAGAAGAATGAACGTGGACCACTTTCTTACACCATACACAAAAATAAGTTCACAATGGATAAAAGGCCTAAGTGTGAGACAGGAAACCATCAAAATCTTAGAGGAGAACACAGGCAACAACCTCTTTGACCTTGGCTGCAGCAACTTCTTAGTAGATACGTGCCAGAGACAAGGGAAACAAAAGCAAAAATAAACTCTTGGGACTTCATCAAGATAAAAAAAACTTCTGCACAGCAAAGAAAACAATCAACAAAACTAAAAGGCAACCAACCAAATGGGAGATATTTTCTTTTTCTTTTTTTTGCGGGGGGAGGGGATGGAGAGAAGATATTTTCAAATGACATGTCAGATAAAGGGCTAGTATCCAAAATCTATAAAGAACTTACCAAACTCAACACACAAAAATAAAAAATCCAGTGAAGAAATGGGCAGAAGACATGAATAGACACTTTTCCAAAGAAGATATCCAGATGGCTAATACACACATGAAAAGATACACAATATCGCTCATCATCAAATTAAAATACAAATACAAAATACAAATCAAAACCATGATGAGATACCACCTCACATCTGTCAGAATGGCTAAAATGAACAACTCAGGAAACAACAGATGTTGGTGAGGATGCAGAGGAAGGAAGGAGAACCTCTTGCACTGTTGGTGGGAATGCAAACTGGTGCAGCCAGTTTACTCTGGAAAACAGTATGGTGGTTCTTCAAAAAGTTAAAAATAGGACTGCCATATGACCCAGCAATTACACTGCTAAGTATTTATCCAAAGGATAAAAAAATAGTGATTCAAGGGGGCACATGCACCCCAATGTTTATAGCAGCACTATCCACAGTAACCAAAATATGGGAAGAAAATAGGGAAAGAGCCTATGTGCATTGACTGACATAATGGATAAAGAAGATGTGAGATATATATGTGATGGAATATTACTCAGCCATCAAAAAGAATGACATCTTGCCATTTGCAATGACATGGATGGAACTAGAGTGTACTATGCTAAGTGAAATATGTCTGTTAGAGAAAGACAAATACCATATGATTTCACTCATGTGGAATTTAAGAAGCAAAACAGATGAACATAGGGGAAGGGGATAAAAAGTAAAATAAGATAAAAACAGAGAGGGAAGCAAACCATAAGACACTAATAACTATAGGGAACAAACTGAGGGTTGCTGCAGGGGAGGTGGATGGGGTGATAGGGTAAATGTGTGATGGGCATTAAGGAGGGCACTTGTTGTAATGAACACTGGGTATTATATGCAAGTGATTAATCACTAAATTCTACCCATGAAGCTAATGCTGTAGTATATGTTAAGTAACTTGAATTTTTTTAATATGAAATTTATTGTCAAATTGGTTTCCATACAACACCCAGTGCTCAACAGGTGCCCTCCTCAATGCCCATCACCCACTTTCCCCTCCCTCCCACCCCCCATCAACCCTCAGTTTATTTTCAGTTTTTAAGAGTCTCTTATGGTTTGCCTCCTTCCCTCTCTGTAACTTTTTCCCCCCTTCCCTCCACCATGGTCTTCTGTTAAGTTTCTCAGGATCCACATAAGAGTGAAAATATATGGTATCTGTCTTTCTCTGTATGACTTATTTCACTTAGCATAACACTCTCCAGTTCCATCCACGTTGCTACAAAAGGCCATATTTCATTCTTTCTCATTGCCAAGGTAACTTGAATTTAAATAAAATCATGAAAGACAAAAAAAGATTTTAAAGTTCCCTTTCTGTAAAGAAAACAAGACTTAAAAAATAAATATATTGGCTAAGATCATGTAGTCAATCAGCAACTAAATCTGTTCATATCCAAGACTTAATTCTTGTAACCACCCTACTTATACAGCAGCCCACATAACCAATGAACTTGAACTTTTGACGTACAAGGAAATTATTGAGGAAAATATTTTTTATTTAAAAAATAATTTTGGGGGTGCTTGGGTGGTTCAGTTGGTTAAGCATCTGGCTTTGGCTCAGGTCATGATCTTATAGCTCATGAGTTGAAACCCCGCATCAGGCTCTGTGCTGACAGCTCAGAGCCTGGAGCCTGCTTTGGATTCTGTGTCTTCCTCTCTCTCTCTCTCTCTCTCTCTCTGCCCCTCCCCCACTCGTGCTCTGTCTCTCTCTCTCTCAAAAATAAATAAACATTTAAAAAAATCTGGATGAGGGGCGCCTGAATGGCTCAGCTGGTTAAGCATCCGACTTCGGCTCAGGTCATGCTCTTGCCATTCATGAGTTTGAGTCCCACATTGGGCTCTGTGCTGACCATTCGGAGCCTGGAACCTGCTTTGGATTCTGTGTCTCCCTCTCTCTCTACCCCTCTCTGCTCACAATCTGTCTCTCTCTGGATTGGCTTTTGGGTTGACTTTGAAATCTGTGTATGAATTGTTGAAGTAAAACATGTACCTCTAGCTATTACTTCATTACAATTTTAAATAAGAAATCAAGTGAAAGGAAAACAAAGACAGTAAAAAAACGAAGCGTTATTTAATTTGTCAATGTACAAATATTTTCACTAACATGCTTGAAACGTAGTTATACAATATTGAATCTTCTATCAGAATAAAATAAGGAATTGACTGACAAACCAAAAATAAAAATAAATAAAAAGGAAACACACTAAAAGATACCATTACTAATAAATGTAGACATCTGAACTTGTGAGTTTAAACTACTAAACTTGAATTTACCTGTAACTATTTGGTAATATATGTTTTATTGAACAAATTACAATTTGCAACCTCAGTGGAAAAAGCAGTGATACTAAATTTATAAGATTTGTTTTACGATTAGGAAATGCTATGCCTTCAGGAGAACCTAGGTGGTTCTTGATTTTTGGCTCAGGTCATTTTCTCACAGTTTGTGGGATTGAGCTCCTCACCAGGCTCCCCACTGACAGTGCAGAGCCTGCTTGGGATTCTCTCTCCCCCTGTCTCTCTGCTCCTCCCCTGGTCACTCTCTTTCAAAAGAAAAAAGAAAAAAAAAAGAAAATGCTATGCAAAATGCTATGCCTCGATAATTTTCAAACTATCATTGTATTATTTCAAAATAACAACATACAAATATGCATAGCATTTTTTATATTGTTTTAATTCTAATCCCTGTATAGTTAACATACATTGTTACATTACTTTCAGCTGTACAATATAGTGATCCAACACTTCCATACATCACAGGCTGCTTATCACGACAAGCACACTGCTTAATCCCCATCACCTATTTCACCCATCCCGCCACCTATCTCTCCTCTATTTGTTCTCTGTAGTTAAGAGTTTGTCTCTTGGTTTATCTCTCTCTCTTTTTTTCCCTTTACTTGTTTGTTTTCTTTTTTAAATTCCACATATGAGTGAAATCATACTGCATTCGTCTCTCTCTGTCTGACATTTCACTTACCATTATGTTCTCTAGTTCATGCATGTCATTGTAAATGGCAAGATTTCTTTCTTTTTGATGGCTGAGTAATATTCCATTGTATAAATATATGACCTCTTCTTTATCCATTCATCTCTTGATGGACACTTGGACCACGTCCATAATTTGGCTATTGTAAATAATGCTGCAATAGAGATAGGGGTGCATTTATCCCTTTGAATTTGTGTTTTTGTATTTTTTTTTTTTTTGATAAATACCCAGTAGTGAAATTACTGGATCCTAGCTCTATTTTTAACTTTTGAGGAAACACCACACTGTTTTCCAGCATGGCTTCACCAGTCTGCATTCCCACAAACAGTACATAAGTTTTCTTTTTTCTTCACCTCTTCACCACACCTGTTGGTTTTTTGTGTGTATTTTTTATTTTAGCCATTCTCCTAAGTTCATGAAGTGATATCTCATTGTAGTTTGGATTTGCATTTCCTTGATGATGAGTGATGTTGAGCATGTTTTCATGCATCTGTTGGCCATATATATATCTTCTTTGGAGAAATGTTGATTCATGTCTTCCGCCCATTTTTAAATTGGGTTATTTGTTTTTTGGGTGGTGAGTTGTATGAGTTCTTTATATATTTTGGATATGTTATTTGCAAATATCTTCTCTCATTCACTAGTTGCCTTTTACTTTTGTTAATTGTTTAATTTGCTGTGCAGAAGCTTTTTATTTTGATGGAGTCCCAAGAGTTCATTTTGCTTTTGTTTCCCTTGCCTCAGTAGACATATCTAGAAAAATGTTGCTATGGCTGATATCAAAGAAATTACTGCCTGTGTTCTCTTCTAGAAATTTTATGGTTTTAGGCCTCACATTGAGGTCTTTAATTCATTTTTAATTTATTTTTGTGTGTGGTGTAATAAAGTGGTCCAGTTTCATTCTTTTGCATGTAGCTGTCCAGTTTTCCTAACACCAATTTGTTGAAGAGACTCTTTTTCCCATTGGATATCCATTCCTCTTTTTTGAAGATAATTGACCATATAATTGTAGGTTTATTTCTGGATTTTCTATTCTGTTCCATTGATCTATGTGTCTATTTTTGTGCTAGTACCATACTGATTTGATTACTACAGGTTTGTAGTATAACTTGAAGTCTGGAATTGTGATACCTCCAGCTTTGTTTTTCTTTTTCAAGATTGCTTTGGCTAGTTGAGGCCTTTTGTGGTCCCATACAAATTTTAAGATTGTTCTAGTTCTGTGAAAAATCCTACTGGTTTTTTTGTGTGTTTTGTGTGTTTTTTCTTTGTTTTTTTTTTAATTTTAATGTTTATTTTTGAGAGAGAGAGAGAGGCAGACTACAAGTGGGAGAGGGGCAGAGCGAGAGGGAGACACAGGATCTGAAGCAGGCTCCAGGCTCTGAGCTGTCAGCACAGAGCCTGACACAGGCTCTCATGAACCTGTGACTCATGAACCATGAGACACTCAACCCATTGAGCTGCCCAGGTGCCCCTGTTTGTTTTTAGAGAGAGAGAAAGAATGGGGGAGAGGGCCAGAGAGAGAGAGAGAGAGAGAGAGAGAGAATTTTAAGCATGTTCCATGCTCAGTGCAGAGCCTAATGTGGGGTTCTATTCCATAATTCTGGGATCATGACCTGAGCCTAAATCAAGAATCAGACACTCGATCAACTGAGCCACCCAGGTGCCCTGCTACTGGTATTTTGATAGGGACTGCATTAAATATGTAAATTGCTTTGGGTGGCATAGACATTTTAACAATGTTTGTTATTCCAATCTATAAGCATAGAATGTCTTTCCATTTCTTTTTGTTATCTTCCATTTCATCAGTTCTTTAGTATTCAGAGTACAGGTCTTTGGTTAAGTTCATTCCTAGATACTTTATTATTTTTGGTGCAATTGTAAATGGGATTGTTTTCTTAATTTCTCTTTCTGCTGCTTCATTGTTAATGTATAGAAATGCAATAGGTTTCTGCATGCTGATTTTTTATACTGTGACTTTACTAAATTCACTTGTCAGTTCTAGTAGTTTCTTGGTGGAGTCTTTGGGGTTTTCTATATATAGTATCATGTTATCTGTCATAGTGAAAGTTTTACTTCTTCTTTACCAATTGGGATGCCTTTCATTTCTTTTTGTTGTCCAATTGCTGTGGCTAGGACTTCCAGCACTATGTTTTTATTTTTTTAATTAAAAACAATTTTTTTTTAACATTTATTTATTTTTGAGACAGAGAGAGACAGAGCATGAGCAGGGGAGGGTCAGAGAGAGAGGGAGACACAGAATCCGAAACAGGCTCCAGGCTCTGAGCTGTCAGGCCAGAGCCTGATGCGGGGCTCGAACTCACGGACTGAGAGATCATGACCTGAGCCAAGTCGGATGCCCAACCGACTGAGCCACCCAGGCGCCCCACACTATGTTGAATAAAAGTGGTGACAATGGACATCCTTGTCTTGTTCCTGATCCTAGGGGAAAGGCTTTCAGTTTTTCAACACTGTGTATGATGTTTGCTGTGGGTTTTTCTTATATTTCATTATTACGTTGAGGTATGTTCCCTCCAAACCTACTTTGTTGAGGGGTTTTATCATGAATGGATGGATGTTGTATTTTATCAAATGTTTTTTCTGCATCTATTGAAGTGATCATATAGTTTTTTATCCTTTCTCTTATTGATGTGATGTATCATGTTGATTGATTTGCAAATATTGAATCACACTTGCATTCTGGAACAAAATCCCACTTGATTATGGTGAATGATTTTTTAAATGTATTGTTGGATTTAGTTTGCTAGTATTTTGTTCTATGTATCTATGTTCATCAGGGATATTGGCCTGTAGTCCTCTCTTTGTGAGGACTTTGTGTGGTTTTGGTATCAGGGTAACGATGGCTTCATAGAATGAATTTGGAAGTTTTCTTTCCTTTTCTATTTTTTTGGAAATAGTTTGAGATGAATAGGAATTAACTCTATTTATTTATTTATTTACTTACTTATTTAAAGAATTAATGTTTATTTTTGAGGGAAAGAGAGAGAGACCGAGACAGAGGGGACAGAGGAGCTGAAGCAGGCTCTGGGCTGACAGCAGAAAGACCCATGCAGGGCTTGAATTCACAAACCATGAGCTTACGTCAGACTCACCAACTAAGCCACCCAGGTGCCCCAGAATTAACTCTTTTTTAAATATTGGTAGAATCTGCCTGTGAAACCTTCTGCTCCTGGACTTTTATTTATTAGGAGTTTTTTGATTACTAATTCAACTATTGCTGGTAAATGGTCTGTTTAAATTTTCTGTTTCTTCTTGCTTCAGTTTTGTAGTGCTACCAATACACTCATGAAGTGCGTGCAACCTCATGGAATGGGTACTGTTATCACCCTCATTTTTACATATGAGGAAACTGAGACCCAAAAGAGTTAAGGAACTTGTGTAAGGTCACTCTGAGCTCAAACCAGAAACCAAAAATACTAGTTCCACAATCCGTTTTCTTAGATGACATGCTGTAAGGCCTCTCTATGTTCCTTTCATCCTCAGATGTAACATGAATCATTTGGAAGTAAATGTGGAGCTTGTAACATCCTTTTCTTTGAAATAATATAAAATATACAACTGTGACCTAAGCAAGAAACTGGTGAATGGGGCACTTTTTCTCCTGAAAGAAAATGGTGTACAAACCTGGGAAGTATGCTTCACATATAAGTTGCTGTTTCCAAGCAAATTTTTGTCAATCTGGAATGTTCTAAAATAAGCAGATGCACAGATAAGGTGGGTTGACTTTCCATAGGGTTTTCCCTAGGTTAAAGAAGGCACTTCCACCTTTATTATTTCATACTGATGCTGTCTTTGCTCTACTTTCAGGAGATGCTCCATCAAGAAGGATGCATTCTTTGACAGGGGATGGAAGAGAAAAGACTATTAAAACAGAAATTCTTATTACTCCTGCTACCTCACTCTACAATGTATCTATATGAATATAGATATATTGTATATTTAGTATATGTAACATCTTAATATATACTAAAATTGCCAGTTTGTTATACTCCATTTAGCCCATAAAAGGATTTTATATGAAGCAAGGGGCCCTACTCTGTGTATATGATCCTAAATTAGAAAAAATTTTGAGATATCCCTTTATTTGTGCCCTAGAACTTTCTATACCCCAGAAAAATACACCATAATAATATGGGGGCTAGGAAAAAGAGGTGGTTAGTCTTTAAGGGGGAGTTAGAAAAGTCTAACTAGCCTGATGCTCTGACCACAAAGGTCCTCTCAGACAAATCAATTTAGGCAAAAGATGATATGATAAATGATCCCTGTACAATATCCCATGCCTGCATAATATTCTTTAGAAAGTCTTTATGTACTTCCAGGGGTATAGAAGTACTCCATTTAAAGATCATTGTACTTGAGGCACATGGGTGGCTCAGTTGGTTAACCATCTGACTCTTGATTTTGACTCATGTCATGATCTTAGCGTTCGTAAAATTGAGCCCTGCCTCAGGCTCCATGCTGTCAGTGCAGAGCCTGCTTGGGATTCTCTCTCTCCCTCTTTCTGTGCCCTCCCCACACACACACCACTACTTCAAAATAAATAAATAAACTTTAAAATTTTTAAAAAAATAAAGATCTTTGTGCCAGACCAACAGCACAAAAGCATGAGATCTAGAAGGGGCAGCACTAATTCTGTCCACTTCCTAGACTCTCCTTGGGTCAAACATGCTTGGTGAGCTGTGGCTTTGTCAAGTTAAAACATGTGTAGTCCATGTAAGTGTATTCCATGATGAAAGCTGCATGATGATGCTTCCAAACTCTACATACACACCCTATCCAGTTGCTGAGAGTAGTAAGATATTCACAGCATAACCGTGTGAATTAATCACAAGCTAAATTGCTTACCATGTTTTTTTGCCTTTCCATCTTTCTCCATGTTGAAGTGTCCATCACTGAGTCATTTGTTGTTTATCTTTGGAAATCAAAATTTTTATTTCAACTATATACCTGGTAATATTTTAATAGCTTTATTGAGATAGAACATACATACCATATAGTTCACTTGTTTAAAATAGGTAAGTCAATGATTTTTATTATATTTACAGAGCTGTAATTGGTGAGCCCTTACATCTGCAGATTCAAATCTTTCTTCTCTTTCTTCTCTGTTCATTTCCTTCTCAACCATTTCTTTGTTTCTTTTTCCTTTGTTTTGAACCTTATTACTTGCATGTTAGTCTTCCTAAATCTATTCCCTAAGTGTCTTCTATTGTCTGGATGGTTTTCATTTCTTTATTGTTGTGTATAATTGAGTTATTTTTCCCACTTGTTCTTCCAGGTTACTAATTTTATTCCCAACAGTGGCCAGTCTCTTTCCATTTGTCCATTACAATTTTAAACTTGAAAATCCGTATTTAGAACTTTTAATTATATAAATGGATTCCCTTGCCTGGTCTCATTTCTTTTTTCTTTCTTTCTTTATTTTTCTTTTATTTCTCTCTCTCTCTCTCTCTCTCTCTTTGTTTTTGTTTTTGTTTTTTTTTTTTTTGCTTCAGGAGTAGAATTTAGTGATTCGTCACTTACACATAACACCCAGTGCTCATCCCAACAAGTTCCCTCTTTAATGCCCATCACCCATTTAGCCAATCCCCCACCATTACCTCCCTCCATCAACCCTCACTTTAATCTCTACATCCAAGAGTCTCTTATGGTTTGTCTTCTCTATTTTTATCTTATTTTATTTTTCCTTCCTTTCCCCTATGTTCATCTGGTTTTTTTTAATTCCACACATGAGTGAAATCATATGATATTTGTCTTTCCCTGATTGCCTTATTTCACTTAGTGTTATCATTTATTTTCTATTCACAGTATGCTTTCCACAGTTCACACCAGTGGGAGGCACCTTTTCAGGGTCCTCAACCCTCAACTTCTCCTTCTGGTGCTGGATCCCTTTACATGAGATGATGATGATGATGATGACGATGACAACAACGATGATGATGGGCCTGCATAGGGCTTAGTGTGGCCTCATTGATTAGGATGATCTGGTTTGCTGACACTAAAGAAACCCAGTAAGTATTAGAAGGCAGAGCGGTTTCCATTACTACAAGTTGGGGTGAATCTCCCAACAAACTGCTCATTCTCTCTGAGGGCTCTGTCCCAGGTGGGAGTTCTCTCAATGCCTTGTGGATTTGGAGAAATTCAACCTTCCAAAGTAGCTCCCCTCTGTCCTCCAAGACCTGTAGAAACAGGTAGGCTTCTTCCTTGCACCCATGAAAGAGATATGTGCCGCCCTTCTGGAAGAGGACTCATGAGAATATCAGGCTTTACCCCAGATTACTCTGCCATGAGCCTCTAGAAAGGTTAGACCTTAGCCAGAAAGGATAAATTTAGAAAGTCTTTCACTTTTCTGCTTCTGAAAAGAGCACTGTGAAAGGGAAAAGTGTCAACTCGCACCTTCATTCTGAAAAGTAACCCTGGTCTAGGGCAAATTTAAATGCCGTGGAAACTACGACTTTGAGTGAACATGTCTTGCCCCACAGCACATGTAATTGAATCTCTCCACCTCATCATGCTTTGGGTTCTCTATGTGCTATGACATAATCTCTGTGTACCAGAGACCTAATACAGTGAGTCCTTAGAATCCTGGCACCTGCCCTCCCTTCTCATCTCTCCCAATTCAATTCTTCTGTCAATCTGGGTGAGGCTCAGAAACACAGGGGTCCTGCTTGGGGCAATAAAGATTAGAGAAAGGGGAGAGGTAGGAATGAGGTCTCTGGATCTTGCTGTGGAGATTTTGAATGCCAGGTGGGTTCTGGCATGGGAGCTTTCTCACAGAACTGGGAAATTCAATTCAGCACTGTAGACATCCACTCATGTGCACACAGATTGTCTCTGTCATATATTTTTGATGTGTTTATTTCTTAGCTAAATGACAACAGAATCTCCTCCTTCCACAGCCTGTTAAAATCAAGAGAGAGGGACTGTCTTCCTCAAGGTTGTCAGAGACCCAAACAAAGCTGGGAGGGGACTCCTGGGGACAAATGAAAGGACACTGAAGTCTCTGGTCTCCCAGGTCAACTTTCTCCTTGAAAAAAAGTGGCACTATGGCTTCAGGGGTCACTCAGGGCCCATTGTATCTCCTTCTCATCTCCATGGATATTGAGGATACTGGTCTCCTCCAGAACCAGTTAGGCCTCCAACTAGAGCTGTAGTGGACTCCGTGATACCCTTCAAGGTCCATGCCAAGGTTGGGGCCATGGGGGCGGTAGACAGCTGTGTCAAAGACGTTTCTCAGAGACAGGGAATATCTCTAGAAAAAGAAGGATGAATCATTTCAGAATTGTATCCCCCTGTTCCAAGCTTTAACCATGGACTCCTTCTGTAATCGTCTTCCCCTACGTATCATCTCTCTCACCTAGTATTCCTTCCTCTAGACTTTATTCCTTCTTTCAGCCTTCTTTTTCCACAAGTCAATAGTTTCCCATTGCACTTTGATTGGCTCTTCCAGTTCTAACTTCCTACTTTTTTTTTTAAATTTTTTAAGTGTTTATTTATTTTTTTTAGAAAGAGAAAGAGAGAGACAGAGTGTGAGTGGGGGGCGAGGCAGAGAGAGAGAGAGAGAGAGAGGGAGACACAGGATCTGAAGCAGGCCCTAGGCTCTGAGCTGTCAGCACAGACCCTGATGCAGAGCTCGAACTCAAGAACCATGAGATCATGACCTGAGCTGAGTCAGTTGCTTAACCGACTGAGCCACCCAGGCACCCCTAACTTCCTACTTTTCTTTAGTAACACTCTCCTGATATTTCTTTCCTTCTTACCCACCCCCCAACTTGGTGACCCTACTCTTCATATCCCACTCCCTTATGTTCCTACTACTCCTTCCCCCAGGCACTTTCCTACATATTAGGCACTCACCACACAGAGGAAGAGCCCAGCAAAGAATCCCACAGCCACTACAGCAGAGACCAGAGTAATGAGGAAGATTTCCCATGGTTTCAGAGACCCACTGGGTGTCACTTCATTCACTGGAGTAGTAGCACTCGTGCCATTGGAAGTTGTGTGTGTTCCAGTTGGAGAATGTGTGCCAGAGCTTCCTGTGGTTGCACTGGATACAATGTTGGCAGCTGTGCTGGTCCCACTGGAAGTCACACTAGATCCAGTGTTGGAGGCTACACTGGTCCTGCTGGAGATCTCACCGGATCCAGAGCTGGCAGCTGTGCTTATCCCACTGGAGGTTGTACTGGATCCAGTATTGGCAGGCATGCTGGTGCCACCAGAAGTTGTGCTGGATCCAGTGTTAGAGGCTATATTGGTCCCACCTGAGGCTTCACTGGATCCAGTGTTAACAGGTGTACTACTCCTTCTGGAGGTTGTGCTAGATTCAGTATTGGAGGTTATGCCAGACCCACTGGAAGTCACACTGGGTCTAGTTTGGGAGGTTGTACTATTTCTGCCAGACGTTGTGCTGGATCCAGTGTTGACAGGTATGCTGGTCCCTACAGAGGGTGTGCTAGTTTCGATATTGGAGGTTGTGCTGGAACTACTGTAGGTCACACTGGACTCAGTGTTGGAGGCTGTACTGGTCCCACCAGATGTTGTGATGGATCCAGTGTTGACAGGTGAGCTGGTCCCTCCAGAGGTTGTGCTAGATTCAGTATTGGAGGTTGTGCTGGAACCACTGGAGGTCACACTGGATTCAGTGTTGGAAGCTGTACTGGTCCCATCAGATGTTGTGCTGGATCCAGTATTGACAACTATGCTGGTCCCTCCAGGGGTTGTGCTGGATCTAGTACTGGAGGCTATACTGGTTCCACTAGAAGTCACACTAGATCCAGTGTTGAAGACTATACTGGTCCCACCAGATGTTGTGCTCGATCCAGTATTAGCGACTGTGCTGTTCCCTCCAGAGGTTGTGCTGGATACAGTACTAGAGGCTATACTTGTTCCACTAGAAATCACACTAGATCCAGTGTTGGAGATTGTACTGGTTCCACCAGAGGCTGTGCTGGATTTAGTGCTGGAGATTATACTGGTCCCACCAGAAGTTGTGCCTGTTGTGCTAAACGCACTGGGTGTTACACCTGCTGATAATAATAAATGATGACAAACATATACATTGAGCATAAATACTTTCTGCTCAATGCTTGGTTAAATTCATTACATGGATAATTCTCTTTGATGCTCACTAACAGCCCTATGAACTAGATACTATTGTTATCAACAGCTAAGATGAAGAAATTGAGGCTTAGAAATGTTGACATTTGCTCATGTTTATACAGAGTAGTAGAGCAGGAATTTGTACCCAGGCTATTGGATCTGCACTTTCAGCCACAATGCTAAATTGCCCTCCCCACCCATCCCAACACCAAGATTACATAACCTAGTTTCACTGGCAATAAGCTTATTCCATATGCTGCTATATAAGATCCAATACAGATAAGAAGTATTAGAAAGGAATTGCAAAAACCAGGTGAAACTAGTATATATTAATTCATTTAAAATAGTATTGCTCCTTTCCTAGAAAATATTTTTTAGTGTTATTCAGAAAATATCTACATCAAAATTGTCTGACTAGCTTGTTAATAATAAAGATTCCTAAGCATACCACTCCAGATTAAATGAATCAGCATTTGAGATGGGACCTTTCAATGAGGGGCTGGGTGATTCCATATGCATTAAATTTCCAGGGATTCCTGATCTCTATACCAGAGGCTGGAGAAGAATATGTTATATGTAGTTTAAACATATAAGATCTCCCAGGATTAATGGCTATAATGTATAGCACATCTTTTCAACCTTGGGTAAACAGACTAAGGTTGTGTCTATTTCTTTCCACTCACAACACTGAACGACAAAGATACACAACCTCCTCCAGATAACCAAAACTAATCTGTGACTCATTTACCACTAACTGGAACATGGGTACCTATCACCTCATTCCACACATGTGTATTTTTTCCTAAGGTTTATTTGAACAAACATAGGATTAGACTTTTACGGGGAGAAGCCCTTCCCCCATATCAGCAATATGGTACAAATTGGGGTTAAGATCAGAATCTTGAGTAAAACTTAAAAGAAACTGAGATGACCAAGACTAGGAATGACACAACAGTTAACTCTTCCTGTTCTTAGTATTTAACTCCCCAGCCAACCCACAGATTATTACCATTTTATAAATGCAGAAGTGGAGGCACAGAGAAGTTAAATGACTCACCCAAAGTACACAGGTAACATTGGAGCCATGATCTACACACAGGTAATCTGAGACCAGAGTCTACAGTTTTAATCCCTGGGTTCTAACTGCCTCCTGGGTGATACCTAATTATATTGAAGTGATTGGGGTAAAACAATTGATCCTCATTCTATGGAAGAGAACTAGAGCTAGTGCTAGCAGTGGTCAGCATCTCCCAAAACACCTAAAAGATTCTCAGATCACCCACTTTTAAAAGAAATCACTTACCAGTTTCTAAAAGTAGGAGATGCAATAGTAGCCAACACTTAAGGATAATGTGTCCTTTGTACATCTTGATCTGTCTTGTTGTGGTTGGAAAGTAAGATACCCAAATCCCAGTTGTGGCCAAGATCTAGAAGGCAAAGAACAGGATTCTTGAGAAAGGAGAGTTCAAGGTGAAGAGATAAAAGCTAGAGTTTCCAGAAACTTGGGTCTCCTAAGTACTTGTTCTTTGGAAGAACTTTGAGCCTAGTGGCCAGAAGACTGGATGCTTGGGTTCCTTAAGCTTCTTCCATGCAATGTTCTTGCCTCTTTATTGTGGATGAGTTTCAAGGACCTTTATAGTTTCATATGTGTTGGGGAGGAGTAGGGAAGATGACTTATTCCTATGCCAACTGTGAGAAATTAAACAATACTGAGCCTGGGAAGGAATAGACGAGGGGTCAAGAGGAAGGTGAGAAAGGAGAATGACATGATCACACTAGGCAGGGCACTGGACTGGCTGGGTCATAGCAGGAAGTAGACTAATATAAAGAGATTAAGTTTGTCAGAGTGGAAGGGACCTACCCTCTAAGGCAGAGATGGGTCCAGAAACCTGTTCTACTGCAAGACTTTGTTTCCTGGCCAAGTTCTGTGTGTCTGCTTTGGCAAGGAAATAGCCCTAATGAAGTGAGCTAAGGGGGTGGTACCCCACATTTCTGAATCAAATGGAAATATGAGACTCAAATATGAGACCTAGCAGGAACTAGGTATCTGGGCTTCTGGGTTATAGACAGAAGACAGATGGAGCATTACTGGGTATGCAGTAAGCACTCAACTGTGCACACTGAATGAACAGGGAAAGAGAGATCCAGGGGCTGATGAAGCCATCTTTGGGGTCTCTGGAGCATTAAGGCTGAGGGCATGAGGAGTGTAAAATGTGCAGAACAAGCCCCTCATCAGGCTCATAGCAGGTGAAGGGGTTATACCCCCTTCATTTCCCTTTTTGATCCTCCACCATAGGAGTTCCCCTCTTGTTTGTTTTCAGAGGAATCTGTAGGATTTTCTCTGCCCTGGAATCCTTCAGATGTTCCTTCTCCTTAGCCTAATGAAGTATCTCTCAGTAGGATATAGCACAAACACCAATTAGGAGACTTCAAGTCTGTTGAGGGAGTGAGATATATAGTCCAAATTCCCTAGAAACTTCATGTTGGTCTGAACACAGATGTAACAACAAAGGACACACAGTCCCCTAAATGAATATGACTGAACAGACCCAAATAAGCAGAGAGTTTTGGGGGTTCATGGGAAAGGCATCTTGTGGCCAAGGTGAAGGAGATGGATTGATGGGAGTTTCAGCGCACAGTCTGTGTGACCAAGTCAGCTGTCTTCATTCCCATTTTATTTTATTTTTATTTTTATTTTTAAAAATAAAGAGAATGAGCAGGGGAGGGGCAAATAAAGAGGGAGATGCAGAACCCGAAGCAGGCTTCAGGCTCTGAGCTGTCATCACAGAGTACGTTGTGGGGTTCAAACCCATGAACCATGAGATCATGACCTAAGCCAAATTTGGACGCTTAACTGACTGAGCCACCCAGGCACCCCTCTTCATTCCCATTAATGAGAAACTTTGTGGAAGAAGCAACATCTCAGTTTATTTGTAGGTGAACAAAGATCCCTGACACATAAAACCTGTTTGAAAGAAGCAGGAGGTGGCTGGAGATGTGA